>NC_064922.1:868288863-868591894 GCF_023897955.1 Schistocerca gregaria
TTCCACATCTCCAGTCTGTCTCTCTGCGTCTGCTGTAGTTCCCTGAGCGCTGCGCGAGACAACCTACGTATACTAACAACTGTATCAGAGAAATACAGCACCTCCCTGATCGACTATTTTGTCCCTTCAAAGAACCCGAGTTACGGACACCGAAAATCAGTTTTGTTTCAGGAGCAGAGAAACAACCACCCAAGCAATTTTGACACTAGGCTGAGCAATGTAAATCAGACTGTACAAAAATAAATACGAGCAACGAGAGACGGCGGCAAGGCACTGGAAACGCATTCATGAGAATGGCGGGCCAAAACCCCGCGCAGCCACTCAAATTGAGACTTTCCACGATTTCCCTAAACCTTTGTCGGGACGCCTCCTTTTAAAAAGCACGGTGGATTTTCTTCGCCGTTTTCGCCCAATGCCAGCCTGAACACCTAGGATATCAAAAATATTTTGTATCATATAATTCCACATTAAGAACCTTATCGCCCTACAGATTGTAATGAGTGAGTTTGCGAGTATCAAAATATGCAACGGAAATGACTGCATTGACGGCATAGCTACATTTATTACATCGCCAATGGACCATAGACCTTAAAACGGGAGCGTACCTAATTGCCCTCACCTATTTTATTCGAATCGACAGAGTGCAAACACAGCTCTCAACCGTTGTTGAGAAAATCTAGTTTTTAAAGCTTTAGGCATGCATGTATACCAATGTGTGGTCACCGCTAGCTAAGTAGTCCGTAGTCGACCGGATAAGCGAATGGTGCATAAGCTGAAACACTGTGGATCGCATCTCCTTCCTATTATGTTTTTTTCGTCCCCATATAATTCTAATAACCGCTTTACTATGAGAGTGGAAATGATCAGTATCGAAGGAATCATTTATTGTTAACGTAATCTTCATCCTGAAACTTAGGGTTTTTTTCTCTAACATTTCGGAAGTAGCTTACCATCATAACGGTATTCCTGCAGGAACATTTCAGCCCACCATGATCCCGTTTTCCCGGTATCATACGACTCATCGTATGAATCCATTTTCCCGGTAATCCTGCAGTTAGTTTTGACCCACCACAAACAGCCGCATATGCACGACCAACTTTCGGCTGGTGGAGGAAACAGGGAACAGCGTTTACAAACACGAACAATACTTCATTCGTATGTCAGCCTCCCGAGGTAGTTACCTGTCAACGCCCTGAGATGTCTGATGTTACGAGTAAATGTAGTGATATGCCCGGTACTTTGACAGTTAGAAAACGTGATCCTGATTGCGAAACCGAATCGCTATACAGTGAAGTTTCAAAAGTACGATT
Source organism: Schistocerca gregaria (assembly GCF_023897955.1). Lineage (NCBI taxonomy): Eukaryota > Metazoa > Arthropoda > Insecta > Orthoptera > Acrididae > Schistocerca > Schistocerca gregaria. The sequence goes on from NC_064922.1 coordinate 868,290,174, forward strand.
AAAAACGACACTGGTGTGCAATTAACATCTCTTTCTCCAAAACTGTCTCATCGCTTCGAAACGTTCTGCAGTAATAACACGAGACCACATGGAAATTGGAGAAGATTTTGCAGAATTTTCGAAATGCCAGCCGAGAAACAAGTCGTAGTACAAGACGAACTAATTGCCCACCAAGGCATCGATGAAGAGGTTGTGTTTGAAGAAACTGGAGAAGTCGCTTCATCTTCATCAGACGTAGGGTGGTCAATCTAGAGAGAGAGAGCATCCAGGATGGAGTTTGGTCACTCTTCGTAGAAGGAGAGCTCCACGCCTCAAAAGCACAAAAGATTTGAAAAGATGGAAAGAACGTATAAAACAAGCTGGAACAAGGCGTGAACAACTTAAAACAATTGATTTTGGACCTTTGATCGTTTCATGGAAGCTAGAGAATATAATTAGCAGGTGACGACGGGAAACCTGCAGAAATGGGCTCTAACTGCTGACAGCCAATTTTCTGATTTAAAATTTCAAGAGTCAGACTCGTGCATTGTGTTCTTCGAGCGACGGCATGGGATTCGTCAGAGAAAAATAACCAGATCTGTATACGAGAGGGAAAGCGCTTCACTGCAGCAAGTCCTCGTTGCAGCAGAAAAATCCCGAATGCAGACTCGAGCCCTCATACCAAAATACGATAAGAATTTTTTTATTAACACTGATCAAACAGGTATAATACATAAAAGTATCTGATTCATTTACATCAATTGCAGTACTATTTTTATAGACCATGCGATACTAATTTGTGAATGAACGCGGAACAAAGGTGGTTCTTCTGTAGCGGAAGGATATTCACAAAGTGACACATTCGTACGCTGCACAATATGCTGTCACCTTATCTGGAAAATTACTTGCAAGAGATGGTAACATCTTCAAAGTTCGGCAAACCAACAACTGTACTATACAGGAAATTTATATTTGACATCTTGAAGCCATACGTGAGACAAGAACAATTTCTTTTGCTCCTCGATTCGTGGAGAGCGCAAACGAACCCGGTTTTGTACGAAGAAAGTGTTCAAGATACAGAGGATCTATCAACGTGCAGTAGTAAAGTAATTCCTCAAAAATGAACTCCGCTGGTGCAAACGTCCGACGTTTATTTTTACAGGAAGATAAAAAACTTTATAAAGCGAGTACGAAATTGGTAGTACATCATTGAGCGCAGTAGAGGGATAGCACAAAGAGAAGACTGCGTAAAAAGTCAATCAGTCGTACATCATCAGTTGTCTCCACTAATATTCGGTGACATAGTCAGATATCCATGGTATGCCGCGAAACTGTGTGATGACCGAGAACCGCTTATGAACGTAAACCAAGTTATTTTCCAGTAGAAACATTGAAAAAAACCATGCTCATACAAAAACTCTGCGTTCGTTTCGTGTACCGTATATGAGTTTGACTTATATATATATATATACACTCCTGGAAATTGAAATAAGAACACCGTGAATTCATTGTTCCAGGAAGGGGAAACTTTATTGACACATTCCTGGGGTCAGATACATCACATGATCACACTGACAGAACCACAGGCACATAGACACAGGCAACAGAGCATGCACAATGTCGGCACTAGTACAGTGTATATCCACCTTTCGCAGCAATGCAGGCTGCTATTCTCCCATGGAGACGATCGTAGAGATGCTGGATGTAGTCCTGTGGAACGGCTTGCCATGCCATTTCCACCTGGTGCCTCAGTTGGACCAGCGTTCGTGCTGGACGTGCAGACCGCGTGAGACGACGCTTCATCTAGTCCCAAACATGCTCAATGGGGGACAGATCCGGAGATCTTGCTGGCCAGGGTAGTTGACTTACACCTTCTAGAGCATGTTGGGTGGCACGGGATACATGCGGACGTGCATTGTCCTGTTGGAACAGCAAGTTCCCTTGCCGGTCTAGGAATGGTAGAACGATGGGTTCGATGACGGTTTGGATGTACCGTGCACTATTCAGTGTCCCCTCGACGATCACCAGAGGTGTACGGCCAGTGTAGGAGATCGCTCCCCATACCATGATGCCGGGTGTTGGCCCTGTGTGCCTCGGTCGTATGCAGTCCTGATTGTGGCGCTCACCTGCACGGCGCCAAACACGCATACGACCATCATTGGCACCAAGGCAGAAGCGACTCTCATCGCTGAAGACGACACGTCTCCATTCGTCCCTCCATTCACGCCTGTCGCGATACCATTGGAGGCGGGCTGCACAATGTTGGGGCGTGAGCGGAAGACGGCCTAACGGTGTGCGGGACCGTAGCCCAGCTTCATGGAGACGGTTGCGAATGGTACTCGCCGATACCCCAGGAGCAACAGTGTCCCTAATTTGCTGGATTTGCTGGGAAATGGCGGTGCGGTCCCCTGCGGCACTGCGTAGGATCCTACGGTCTTGGCGTGCATCCGTGCGTCGCTGCGGTCCGGTCCCAGGTCGACGGGGCACGTGCACCTTCCGCCGACCATTGGCGACAACATCGATGTACTGTGGAGACCTGACGCCCCACGTGTTGAGCAATTCGGCGGTACGTCCACCCGGCCTCCCGCATGCCCACTATACGCCCTCGCTCAAAGTCCGTCAACTGCACATATGGTTCACGTCCACGCTGTCGCGGCATGCTACCAGTGTTAAAGACTGCGATGGAGCTCCGTATGCCACGGCAAACTGTCTGACACTGACGGCGGCGGTGCACAAATGCTGCGCAGCTAGCGCCATTCGACGGTCAACACCGCGGTTCCTGGTGTGTCCGCTGTGCCGTGCGTGTGATCATTGCTTGTACAGCCCTCTCGCAGCGTCCGGAGCAAGTATGGTGGGTCTGACACACCGGTGTCAATGTGTTCTTTTTTTCCATTTCCAGGAGTGTATAAGTTTCTTGATACTCGCAAAAAGATCAGGAAGTTTTTTTTCTCGCCGTTGTGTCAGAGAGCATAAACCTGAGCCATTTACCGTTTTAAAAGTATTCTCAGCTTTTTCTGTTGTGTAGAAGCATGAAGACAATATTATAAGTGCTCAGTCTGCTACAGAGGCTGTTTTTATGTCACTAAAATTATTGTTTTTGCTTTGTTCCTTAAATTGCACAGTAACATTAATCACCTGTCCACGTCATCTACCGACTAGTTTCTTTTACACGGCTTTCCAAAAATAGCAGGTTTGTGTGTTTCATTTGGATGAATAAAATCCAATACTATGGCACTTTCATTTCTCCTTTTAACACATCAACGTCATCGGAAAGTCGTCCAAAATGTTGGAAGGCGTATGACGAGCTTGCTCCCTAGTTTTCAACAATTAATAAATGGGGAACTGAGATAATTCGTGTTTTTTTTTAAAGTGATACTTTGAAAGGATAGTTGGATGAATAGTTATATAAGTATATAAGAAGGGAGAGTACGGTAAATTTTATGTGAGGATTAATTATAAGCAAACGTTGTATATAATGGATGCTGAATTGTTAACTTCTGACAACTGTGAGAACGAGTTCCACGCAATGGTTGGCCTGTTTCAGAAAATTCAGTGCATTTCTGAGTAAATTTAATGCTGTCGACGAGACATGGGCCAACCAAATACCTACAGAAGCCAAATTGAGTGGAAATCAGTGACCCTGGGCCAAAACAAAGACGAAGTCCAGAATGAGAATTTCACTCTGCAGCGGAGTGTGCGCTGATATGAAACTTCCTGGCAGATTAAAACTGCGTGCCCGACCGGGACTCGAACTCGGGACCTTTGCCTTTCGCGGGCAAGTGCTCTCCTGCGAGAGAGAGCTTCTGTAAAGTTTGGAAGGTAGGAGACGAGGTACTGGCAGAAGTAAAGCTGTGAGTACTGGGCGTGAGTCGTGCTTCGGTAGCTCAGTTGGTAGAGCACTTGCCCGCGAAAGGCAAAGATCCCGAGTTCGAGTCTCGGTCGGGCACGCAGTTTTAATCTGCCAGGAAGTTTCAAAGACGAAGTCGTTTACCTCTGCCGGAAAGCTTGTATCAAAGTCTTCTGAAATACAAATAGAACATTTCTTATAGTTTATAGTATGTCAAAGAAAAAATAACTGGCGGGTTATAAGCAAGTATTCTGAATTCCGAAATTTAAAAAAAAAATATGTTACTAGGACAACTCCCGTAAGGGGGTTTGTTATTGGGAAAACAGAGATTTACCCTTCGATGTGTTAACAACCACTCTAATCGCCAAGCTTCGTTTCTCTGACTCCCACCTCTGAACAAGTTTGTGATTGCAAAATGTTTCTTTAGACCAATGAAGACCGAGCGGGATGGCGAAGTGATTGGCACATTGGACTCACATACGGGAGGGCGACCGCTCCAACCCGCGTACGGCTAGTCTGATTTAGGTTTTCCGTCATTTCCCTGAAACGCTTTAGGCAAATGCCGAGATTGTTCCTTTGAAAGGGCACGGCCGATTTCCTTCACCGTCCACCCCTAATTGGAGCTTGCGCTCCGTCTCTAATGACCTCGTTGTCGACTGGATGTTTAAACACTAATCTCCTCCTCCTCCTACAAAGAAGACGATATGGCTGCTATACAGAGGCATGATATAGTCAAACAGCACATATAAATGAAATGGTACAAGAGGCCAGAATCTGCCAAAGACTAACACAGGGCTGTCATCTCTAATATGTAATCTTTCTATTGAAGAGACATTGAGAAAAGTAGAAGAGTATATCGACGTAGGAATTTGCCACAGTCATCAAATTAACATAAAACGATTCTCTGATAATATAGCATTGATCGCCGAAAGTGAATAAAAACTGAATTGGTCGTGTAATGAATTGGACGTATGTTAGCTGGTGGCTATAGAAAGGAAATAAACAGGAAGAAAACTAAGATAATTCTATAACAAATTCTTGAAGAGACGGACGAATTTTGCTATTTACGAAGTAGAGCATGAAAAAAAGTAAAGTGCAAGAAATACGCTACTGGCCATTAAAACTGCTACACCAAGAAGATGACATGCTACAGACGCGAAATTTAACTGACAGGAAGGGAGATGCTGTGATATGCAAATGATTAGCTTTTCAGAGCATTCACACAAGGTTGGCGCCAGTGGCGACATCTACAACGTGCTGACATGAGGAAAGTTTCCGACCGATTTCTCATACACAAACAGCAGTTACAGACGTTGCCTCGTGAAACGTTGTTGTGATGCCTCGTGTAAGGAGGAGAAATGCGTACCATCACGTTTCCGACTTTGATAAAGGTCGGATTGTAGCATATTGCGATTGCGGTTTATCATATCGCGACATTGCTGTTCGTGTTGGTCGAGATCCAAAGACCGTTAGCAGAATATGGAATCGGTGGGTTCAGGAGGGTAATACGTAACGCCGTGCTTGATCCCAACGGCCTCGTATCACTAGCAGTCGAGAAGACAGGCATCTTATCCGCATGGCTGTAACGGATCGTGCAGCCACCTCTCGATCCCTGAGTCAACAGATGGGGACGTTTGCAAGACAACAGCCATCTGCATGAACAGTTCGACGACGTTTGCAGCAGCATGGACTATCAGCTCGGAGACCATGGCTGCGGTTACCCTTGACGCTGCATCACAGACAGGAGCGCCTGCGATGGTGTACTCAGCGACGAACCTGGGTGCACGAATCGCAAAACGTCATTTTTTCGGATGCATCCAGGCTCTGTTTACAGCACCATGATGGTTGCATCACCCGGCGTGATGGTATGGGTGTCTCTGGTTACATGTCTCACTCACCTCTTGTTCGCATTGACGGTACTTTGAACAGTGGACGTTACATTTCAGATGTGTTACGACCCGTGGCTGTATCCTTCATTCGATCCCTGCGAAACCGTACATTTCGGTAGGATAATGCACGACCGCATGTTGCAGGTCCTGTATGGGCCTTTCTGGATACAGAAAATGTTCGACTGCTTCCCTCGCCAGCACATTCTCCGGATCTCTCACCAATTCAAAACGCCTGGTCAATGGTGGCCGAGCAACTGTCTCGTCACGATACGCCAGTCACTACTCTTGATGAAGTGTGGCATCGTGTTGAAGCTGCATGGGCAGCTGTACCTGTGCACGCCATCCAAGCTCTGTTTCACTCAACGCCTAGGCGTATCAAGGCCGTTATTACGGCCAGAGGTGGTTGTTCTGGGTACTGATTTCTCAGGATCTATGTACCCAAATTGCGTGAAAATGTAATCACATGTCAGTTTAAGTATAATATATTTGTCCAATGAGTACTCGTTTATCATCTTCATTTCTTCTTGGTGTAGCAATTTTAATGGCCAGTAGTGTACATAGCAGTGAGGACTGCACAAATCTTCACGAAAAGGTATGCTTATAGCACAGTTCTGGACGGTTTTCAAATATGGAATGAGGGGAAGGGTAAGATAGAAATGAAACGATTAGAAGCCTTTGCAATGCGGTGTTACTGGAGACTGCTAAAGAACCGATGGATTGATCGAGCAAGGAACGAAGAAGTCCGGCAATGAGCCAATGGCGAAACAGTGGCTAATAAAGAATATAATTAATCGGAGAGATTGGTTAGGCACGTGTTACGACGAGCTACAGCTGAAATTTGCAATTGAATGGATGCCGGAGGAAGGAATCGCATGGTCAGACCTGTACACGATGTGTGTCAAAAGGTAACAGGAATTTTGTTATTTCACGTGTTGTGTTATCCGATTCGCGCCATTTTTTAGTTCTCTTGTTGGTAAAGTTATCTGAAACGTATCTAAACAGTGTTGGCCGTATTGGATATTTAGTCTGTTGTCATCTGTCAAAAGGATTATATGTGTGTTGGTAATATCGGTGATTGTTTAATTTCTATAAAAATGAATTAGAGAATTTGTTTTAAATTTTGTCGTAAGAAAAGAAAGAAGTGCAGGAAAGCTCTAGAAATACTAAATACTACTTTCGTGAGTCCCCCAAGTGCAAAACAAGGCTTTAAGAGGTCAGCTTTCGAAAAAGCTCGTGTGGACATTAAAGATGACGAGCTATGGACGCCCAAGCACACGATGAAATCGGGAAAAAGTGAAATAAATGATTATGAACGATCGCCGTCGTACAGTCAGAGAAGTCACCGATGATTTTGGTGTATCGTTTGGATCTTTCTGCGAAAATATTTTGGCTCTTTTGGGTACGAAAAGTGTGCTATCAAAAATTTGTTCCAAAATTGTTGAATTTCGAACCAAAACAGTGGCGAACGCAAGTTACTCCGGAGTCACTAGGTGAAGTGAACAACGACTCTGAACTACTCAAACCTGTCATAACAGGTGACGAAAGGTTAATTTATGGATGCGGATTCGAAATTAAGCGTTCTGGATCTCTCGGACCGAAAAAAGCTCGACAACTGCGTTGAGAGAGAAGGGTTATGCTCTTTGAGTACTTCGATTTTAACCGCATAATGCACCTGTTTGCTTGCTTCAAGACTGAACTATCAATAAGGAGTTCATTGCCTCCTGCTCGATTTTAGCTACGAGACGTTCATTTGATTCGTTTCGTATTGTTTGGAACTGGTGTATGATGTCAACGTGTTACTGACATCTGAAATTTTCATCGTGATAAACATCACAAATGTCAACAACACTTTGAAATTGCCCTGCATTCTAGAAATAAATTCGAAACCAAACAAATGAAGATCATATAGTTATAACAACATGTGAAATGGCGGCAGAAGCATTCTCTTTTACTGATAAATTATATCAAATATTTGTGTATCAGTAACAAATTACAACATCTAAGAAGAAGAACACCGAAAGGAAAACCACAATATGAAAAAAGCATGACAAGCTGTAGAATGTATGCTAGACATAAAAGTACGAGCGTACATAACTAATAGCGTCACGTGAGAAAGAAAATAAGCAAAAAATCCTACCGAAGATAGCACATAAGGCAATGAAACACGTTTGGACAATAGCAAAACTATAAAACGGTGTCTTGCGTAAGACGGGTTTTCTTTAACTTTTTCTTATCAAGTACAGAAATGAGAAGAGTTCCAACATCCAAAACATGATTGTAGTATCAAACCTTGAAAATATTTTAATTTCTCTGCAGTATATTTATACAGCATCAAGTCATGCAGTGAAAGAAGAAACAAAAGACCACAAATGTTGTAAAAATAAGGATCGAAAGATAAGAGGTAACCTCACTTGTTGGCTGTTCATTGCAAACAGTACATGCCATCATTTTAACCAAGAACGCCAGGAACATATTGTATATTTATTTTATTTTTTATTTATTATACACCTTTCGCCTAAATTCATGACATATCTTTTCAATAATTGTCATTAAATTATTCTACAACTCATACAGGCAGTTTTGATAAGTTTTTCATGCCCTGCACTAAAAAAGGGAAAATCGCGTGTTGGTAGTCAAAGATTACAAGGTAATTCGAATGCCGAATGAGGGCATCATCTGAAATTGTCTTTAAAACAGCAGCCTTTCCTATTTTGAAATGTAAATGTAACGAAACATTGGGTATCTGAAGTTCACAGTAATTTATTAAAAGTGTTCAACCTGCGTAAAAAGCAGTAATTAAGCACATGACGCAACCACATTTTAAATTAACACATTTACACAGAGATAAACTTTCAAAATTAATGTGGTCATTCCCATTCTGCCAACGATCACTTTAATTACGAATCCAGCTTTGTAATTTACGACAGCTCATTCGCAACCACTCGTCGGTTAATCGTCTGAACTAAAACTGTTATTACGTCAGTAGTATTGCCCTACACTCTAGAGTGGACTAGAATGCAGCACTGATCCTTCAGATGAATATATTCCCTTTTCGCACCAGTACTTCACGTGTTTCAAGAAGTTAAATTATATTTTTATTTGATGAAAAAATATACAACTAGTTTCACAAAAGAAATTTTATTTCTATGCCATCTTGGTGCGTCTAGTGGCCTTCTCCAGAAGATCAATACTATCGCATTAAAAGCGAGCGTAAAAAGATAAGCAGATGTATGCAGCATATTGTTGTAGTGATGTGGATGATAGTGCATGTAATAATACGATAATTCTAATTTGCTAAAGGAGGGCACTAGGTGACTCAAACACGTAAAAAAAGTAGAATTTCTTTTGTGGAAGTGGTTGCTGATTTTTTAACAAATATAGTGACATTGCTGGACGTGGATAAAGTAGTAATACTTTGATAAACTATTAATTTCGTCTTAATTAATTTCAGCACACCCTTTCTGTCCCAGCCTATGGTCAACGTTCAGCTCGATAAATTCTTTACAACGCTTGCCCCGTAAAATGTGTGCTGTATACACCTAGCTTCAGTTTTTATTATAGAACTTAGTCTTCACGGCTCCCGAGATTATCAAATTAACTCTTTGTGATTTCCTCCGAATAAGTGACGCAGATGTGGAACTTGGTATTTGTAGCTGATAGGACTGAATTTTCAATCCCTCTTTAGATTTGTCATCGATTGTTTGACCCAATGATTAATAAAAGTTTCTGGTTCCCGGCCCCTTAATATAGGACTATTAAAAGTTTTCCGCTGCGCTCTGACTCAAAACATTTGTGTATCGAACGCATCTGAGGTTCGTTGTTAATGTGGTTAGTTTAGTTTTAAAGTATAATAATAATTAAAGCAAGACTTCCAAATTCGCGAACAATTTACTGTACAAATTTATCGCCAGTATAATTAATGGGAAGGAGGAGCCTGTTGTTCGTAACTTCTCAACTCTCGGAATCAAAAAGAATATAGCTACATTAATTTCCTATTACAATTTAATTTTGGCAATATATTTACTGTTTGTTACAGCGACTGACGAAAAACAATGTTTAAAAACAATAGTATACTGCAAATCGAATTAATATTCATTAAGCTTTTCCAACGAGCAGCGTAGATTCAGCTTTCACTGTTTTTCAAAAATCGTTATGTTTGATAGTGCCAATATTTATGTCCAATATCCTGTTACAAGACAACTCAGTATGACTTTCTTCATCTAAAGAAATAGATTCAACTGGAGCTTAAGCTCTAAATGAGATGTGAATCTATGTGACTTTGTCGCTTTTACGTTGCAACTAAGATCAACTTCATTGGAGATTCCAAACTGATGCAACAAGGAAACAGAATTCTACCATTTTTATTTTCGTCACATGCTTCAACCAAAAATCCAATGCGCAGGCTAATTTAAACGCAGGAATGCGGCAGATGTAAAGAAAGGCCTGCGAAGGATCGATGGTTGTTACAGGGACTAGCATTTCACGCTGAACGCGAATGAATTTAACGTATTGCTCAGCTAAATCAGATTCCAGGCTGAGATTCACCTGAATATTAAGGAACTACGGGGTGTTCAAAATGTCTCTCCGCAGTTCCGTATGATCGTTAGCCGCACCAGCCATATAACTGTTCGCCTGCCTGGGTTACTTCCCTTCAAGTGGACTCTCCCAACTTTCCACTGTTTCCTTTACCTCAGCCAGAGTCAGTAGTATCGTTGGTGAGTGTCGTTACATGTTGACCTGAACGTTTTAGTTCCTTTGTTCGTTTGTTTCGTTTTTGTCACTGTTAAAATGCTTACCATTGAAGAACGTGTGTTTTTAGTCGAACAAGTGTCAAAGCTGGCGGTAAATACACAGTTTCACTTCGTCAAACATTGAATTCAGTTTTCCCAGAAACAACATTCCCACGTCGAGATATTGTGTAGATTTGATTAACACATTTCGAAGTACGGGTTCAGTTACAGATGCACCGAGAACTGGTCGTCCTAGCGTTTTGTCTAAGGGTTAATTACTCGATATTTCCGATAAAATTTCCATGAGTCCGAACAAGTCAGTAAGAAAACTCGCCCAGGAAATCGAGTTTCATTTCGGTATATTCACTACGGCATACGGCACTGCGGAGAGACTTTTTGAACACCCCGAATAATTCATACATGGAAGAAGTCACTTACTTGGAAGGTTGGTTCTTGAGTGCCTCTCATCAATGTGACACCCTTATTATTTTGCACTAACAGAACAGGTAGGTAGGTAGGTACGATCCATCACAGAATCCATCCATACATATACAAATGAATGTGTGTGTGTGTGTGTGTGCGTTCCACATCTCCTACGGAACCACCTGACCGATTTCGACCAAACTTGCTACACATACCAGTTACTGTCTGGAAATCATCGTTGTGTGGGTAAGAACCATTTACATATCAAAGAGGTGGGCATGGGAGTAAAAAATAAGGGTAGCACATGACACGTCTATACACACACACACACTATGTGATCAGTAGTATCCAGACACCTGATTTACAATGACTTATAAGTTCGTGGAGCCCTTCATCGGCAATGCTCTAATTCAATATGGTGTTGGGAGAGGTATCGATGACGGTCGGTAAGGCCTGGCACGAAGGCAGCGTTCCAAGACATCCCAAACGTGTTCTGTATGATTCAGGTTAGGACTCTGTGCAGGCCAGTTCATTACAGGGACGTTATTGTCGTGTAACCACTCCGCCACAGGCCGTGCATTATGAACAGGTGCTCGATCGTGTTGAAAGAATTACTCTTCAACAGTGGGAAGCAAGAAGGTGCTTAAAACATCAATATAGGCTTGCTCTGTGATGCTACCACGCAAAACAACAAAGGGGGCAATCCCCTTCCATGAAAAACCTGACCACACCATAACAACACCCCCCCACCCCCCGAATCTTACTGATGGCATTACGCACGCTGGCAGATGACGTTCACCGGGCATTCGCCATACCCACACCCAGCCATGGGATCGCCACATTGTCTACCGTGATTCGACACTCCACACAACGTTTTTCCACTGTTCAATCGTCCAATGTTTACGCTCCTTACACCAACCCAAGGGTCGTTTGGCATTTACCGGCGTGATGTGTGGCTTATGAGCAGCCGCTCGACCATGAAATCCAAGTTTTCTCGCCTCCCGCCTAACTGTTATAGAACTTGCAGTCGATTCTGATGGAGTTTGCAATTTCTGTATGATGGTCTGGATAGATGTCTGCCTATTACACATGCGACCGTCTTCAACTGTCGGTGGTCTCTGTCAGTCAACAGACGTGGTCGACCTGTACGCTTTTGTGCTGTACGTCTCCCTTCACGTTTCCACTTCACCATCACACCGGAAACAGTGGACCTAGTGATATTTAGGAGTGAGAGATCTCGAGTACACGCGTATGACACAAGTGACACCTAATCACCTAACCACGTTCGAAGTCCATGAGTTCTGAGGAGCGCCCCATTCTGCTCTCCCACGATGTCTAATAACTACTGAGGTCGTTGATATGGAGTGTATGGAAGTAGGTGACAGCACAATGCTCCTAATGTCAAAAACGTATTTTTTTGTTTGGGTGTTAGGGTACTTTTGATCACATAGTGCAGAAAGATACGTCTGGGCAGTTTCATGTTTCCCCGCTAGTCGTTTAATAAGTGCGAGAGCGTTACAGAGATACGGTCCAATCACCTACGGCAGACGCTTTAAGAGAGACGTGGTTCAAAAATGGTTCAAATGGCTCTGAGCACTATGCGACTTAACTTCTGAGGTCATCAGTCACCTAGAACTTACAACTAATTAAACCTAACTAACCTAAGGACATCACACACACCCATGCAAAAGGCAGGATTCGAACCTGCGACCACAGTGGTCGCTCGGCTCCGCACTGTAGCGCCTAGAACCGCACGGCCACTCAGGCCGGCTGAGACGTGGTGTACCATGAGAAAGTTTACTGTAGAAGTAACGAGACCGTCCGTTCAAAGAAGAGTCGGGTGAGATGGCAATTTATACGATACACATCTCGTGAAATTACTATTTTTTGAAAAATCTGGGAAATTAGAGCTCATACAGAGGTTAATCAACAACCGCTCTTCCCGAAAGAGTTTTTCACTCTGCAGCGGAGTGTGCGCTGATATGAAACTTCCTGGCAGATTAAAACTGTGCGCTGGCACACACTTTTAATCTGCCAGGAAGTTTCAATCGTTCTTCCCAAACACCATTAGAGAATGGAATGCGTATGGTGGGGCCAGGGGGATGACAGAGGTACTAGAAATTTACCCTCCGTCACGAATCTCATTAATATGTAGGTCAGACCTCCATGGAACGTTCCTTACAATGGAGCGCAAACATAAGCCATACTTTTTATTTGTCCTTTCCGTATTATTCGTCACTGTTACTGTTGCAGAAGGTAACTAAAAAGGGAATATTCTTGTGGCGGGACTAGCAGCACAACGGGGGCGCCGTAATTCACAATTTGGGACACACTGATGTTACTTATACAATACGGTTACATACGGGGCGTCTCAGATCTCTCTACGTCTAAAGAAACATGGGGTGGACAGAGACATGGAAACACCGCGATAAATGCATGCTGGGAACTGCACGGCGAGCTGGAATCTCAAAACCACCCATTAGTGATGAAAATGCCCGTAACAGGAAAATGTAGTGCTGAAGCTATAAAACTTGTACTGTGGAACAATCGAAGAATATCATTTGCTCAGATGAGTTTTGTTTCACTTTGTTTTCATTGTCTGGCCATTTTTAGCTACCAACAGTGAAAAATGTTGGGAGGTTCGGTGATGATTTGGCCAGCCATACCTTGGTAGTCCATGGGCCCCATGATCACTCTACAAAATCTCATTAGTGCCGAGGATTATGTGGTCACTTTGATTGATCAAATCTATCCTATGGTTCAATGTTTGTCCCCCAACGGTGATGGGCTTTGTTCAAAGAGGACAGGGCCCCACAGATACGCACAGCACGAGGATGAATTTCCGCATCTTCCCTGCCTACCACAGTCATCCAATCTCAGTATTACTGACCCCTTATGGTGTACTTTGGATAGAAGGGTGAGTGATCCCTATCCGTCATCATTATCTAAACTTCCTACTATTTTGCAGGGAGAATGGTAATAAGATTCCTTTGAAAACCATGTATGACCTGTATTTATCCATTCCGAGGTGACCGTAAACTATTTTGAATTCATTCATCGTATCACGCATGGTAATGTGTTATGCTTTTGGTGTTTCATATTTTTATCCAAACCTTGTACACGTACAATCTGAAAACCACTGTGAAGTGTATAACAGGGAGTGAGTCCCATTGTACTGCGTATTTTGGTTGCTTCCCCTTCCATTCGCGCTTGAAGCAAAGGAAGAACGGCTGCTTAAAAGCCTCTCTGCACACTGCAGTAAGTCTAATACTGTCCCCGCGGTTCCCACCGAAGCCTTACGTTGGGGGCTGAAGCTCTAGATTCTTCAGTCAAAATCTGTCCTCGAAACTTTGTACGTCGTGTTTGGTGAGATAATTTGCGTCCATCTTCAAAAGTCTACCAACTGAAACAACACATCAGCAAACCTCTCCCGTGAGTCAAATAGACCTGTCACTATCGTCTTGCCCTCCTTTTGTATACCTTCAACAACCCTTGTTAGTCGTGTTTCGTATGTATCAACGCACTTGAGCAATATTCTAGGATGGTTTGCATCAGTGTTTTGTAAGCAGTCTCCTATGTACGCTCTTTGCAGCTTCCTACTATCATACGATCGAAAGGAAATCCGCCACCTGTTTCACCTACGACTGAATTCTATCATTTCATTTCACACCCCTACTAATTTTTAGTATTTATACTGAATTTACTGACTGTATTTTTGTCTCACTGATATTATAGTCATAGAACATAACTTTCTAGTGTTTTGAAATGTGAAACACCACATTTGTGAACATTTTACGTAAGTTGCCAGTTTTTACCCCTTTGGAATCTTATCACGATGTTGTTGTTGTGGTCTTCAGTCCTGAGACTGGTTTGATGCAGCTCTCCATGCTACTCTATCCTGTGCAAGCTTCTTCATCTCCCAGTACCTTCTGAATCTGTTCTGTGTATTCATCTCTTGGTATCCCTCTATGATTTTTATCCTCCACGCTGCCCTCCAATACTAAATTTGTGATCCCTTGATGCCTCAGAACATGTCCTACCAACCGATCCCTTCTTCTGGTCAAGTTGTGCCACAAACTTCTCTTCTCCCCAATTCTATTTAATACCTCCTCGTTAGTTATGTGAGCTACGCATCTAATCTTCAGCATTCTTCTGTAGCACCACATTTCGAAAGCTTCTATTCTCTTCTTGTCTAAACTATTTGTCGTCCACGTTTCACTTCCATACATGGCTACATTCCATACAAACACTTTCAGAAACGACTTCCTGACATTTAACTCTATACTCGATGTTGACAAATTTTTCTTCTTCACAAACGCTTTCCTTGCCATTGCCAGTCTACATTTTATGTCCTCTCTACTTCGACTATCCCCAAATAGCAAAACTCCTTTGCTACTTTAAGTGTATCATTTCCTAATCTAATTCCCTCAGCATCACCCGACTTAATTCGACTACATTCCATTATCCTCGTTTTGCTATTGTTGATGTTCATTCTATTTTCTCCTCTCAAGACACTGTCCATTCCGTTCAACTGCTCTTCCAAGTCCTTTGCTGTCTCTGACAGAATTACAATGTCGTCAGCAAACCTATTTTTTAATATTATTATTTCTTCTCCATGGATTTTAATTCCTACTCCGAATTTTTCTTTTGTTTCCTTTATTGCTTGCTCAATACACAGATTGAGTAACATCGGGAAGAGGCTACAACCCTGCCTCATTCTCTTCACAACCC
Source organism: Schistocerca gregaria (assembly GCF_023897955.1). Classification (NCBI taxonomy): domain Eukaryota; kingdom Metazoa; phylum Arthropoda; class Insecta; order Orthoptera; family Acrididae; genus Schistocerca; species Schistocerca gregaria. Next base: position 868,305,773 of record NC_064922.1, read on the forward strand.
CTGCTTCCCTTTCATGCCCCTCGACTCTTATAACTGTCATCTGATTTCTGTACAAATGGTAGGCTAAATAGCCTGTCTCTTCCTGTATTTTACCCCTGCCACCTTCAGAATTTGAAAGAGAGTATTCCAATCAACATTGTCATAAAGCTTTCTCTAAGTCTACAAATGCTGGAAACGTAGGTTTGCCTTTCCTTAATCTTTCTTCTAAGTTAAGTCGTAAGGTCAGTATTGCCTCACGTGTTTCAATATTTCTACAGACTCCAAACTGATCTTCCCCGAGGTCGGCTTCTACCAGTTTTTCCATTCTTCTGAAAGGAATTCGTGTCATTATTTTGCAGCTGTGACTTATTAAACTGATAGTTCGGTAATTTCCACATCTGTCAACACCTGCTTTCTTTGGGATTGGAATTATTATATTCTTCTTGAAGTCTGAGGGTATTTCGCCTGTCTCATACATCTTGCTCACCAGATAGTAGAGCTTTGTCAGGACTGGCTCTCCAAAGGCTGTCAGTAGTTCTAATGGAATGTTGTCTACTCCGGGGGCCTTGTTTCGACTCGGGTCTTTCAGTGTAAAAGTATATATTTTTGAGTTTCTTTGAAGATTGTACTTTATTATAGAAATTTGAAATTTATGGTAAGGTCTTACGAGACAAAACTGCTAAGGTCATCGGTCCCTAACCTTACGCACTGCTCAATCTAACTAACTTACGCTACGACAACACACACACCCATGCCCGAGGGAGGACTCGAACCTCTGACGAGGGGATAAGACGCCTGATACCGCGCGGCTACCCTGCGCAGCTTTATTATAGATAACTATATCATCTGCAAAATGTCTAAGGTTGCTATTAATATTGCCCATCAAGTTACTTATATACAACGTGAACAGGAAGTGTCGTAACACACTTTCAATACTGCCGATGCCCCTCCATCCAAGACAACACGCTGCGTCCTGCCTGCCAATTAATCTTGATTCACATACTTTGTTTGAACAACCGCGCGACAGCTACGGTCGCAGGTTCGAATCCTGCCTCGGGCATGGATGTGTGTCATGTCCTTAGGTTAGTTAGGTTTAAGTACACTCCTGGATATGGAAAAAAGAACACATTGACACCGGTGTGACAGACCCACTATACTTGCTCCGGACACTGCGAGAGGGCTGTACAAGCAATGATCACACGCACGGCACAGCGGACACACCAGGAACCGCGGTGTTGGCCGTCGAATGGCGCTAGCTGCGCAGCATTTGTGCACCGCCGCCGTCAGTGTCAGCCAGTTTGCCGTGGCATACGGAGCTCCATCGCAGTCTTTAACACTGGTAGCATGCCGCGACAGCGTGGACGTGAACCATATGTGCAGTTGACGGACTTTGAGCGAGGGCGTATAGTAGGCATGCGGGAGGCCGGGTGGACGTACCGCCGAATTGCTCAACACGTGGGGCGTGAGGTCTCCACAGTACATCGATGTTGTCGCCAGTGGTCGGTGGAAGGTGCACGTGCCCGTCGACCTGGGACCGGACCGCAGCGACGCACGGATGCACGCCAAGACCGTAGGATCCTACGCAATGCCGTAGGGGACCGCACCGCCACTTCCCACCAAATTAGGGACACTGTTGCTCCTGGGGTATCGGCGAGGACCATTGGCAACCGTCTCCATGAAGCTGGGCTACGGTCCCGCACACCGTTATGCCGTCTTCCGCTCACGCCCCAACACCGTGCAGCCCGCCTCCAGTGGTGTCGCGACAGGCGTGAATGGAGGGATGAATGGAGACGTGTCGTCTTCAGCGATGAGAGTCGCTTCTGCCTTGGTGCCAATGATGGTCGTATGCGTGTTTGGCGCCGTGCAGGTGAGCGCCACAATCAAGACTGCATACGACCGAGGCACACAGGGCCAACACCCGGCATCATGGTGTGGGGAGCGATCTCCTACACTGGCCGTACACCTCTGGTGATCGTCGAGGGGACACTGAATAGTGCACTGTACATCCAAACCGTCATCGAACCCATCGTTCTACCATTCCTAGACCGGTAAGGGAACTTGCTGTTCCAACAGGACAATGCACGTCCGCATGTATCCCGTGCCACCCAACGTGCTCTAGAAGGTGTAAGTCAACTACCCTGGCCAGCAAGATCTCCGGATCTGTCCCCCATTGAGCATGTTTGGGACTGGATGAAGCGTCGTCTCACGCGGTCTGCTCGTCCAGCACGAACGCTGGTCCAACTGAGGCGCCAGGTGGAAATGGCATGACAAGCTGTTCCACAGGACTACATCCAGCATCTCTATGATCGTCTCCATGGGAGAATAGCAGCCTGCATTGCTGCGAAAGGTGGATATACACTGTACTAGTGCCGACATTGTGCATGCTCTGTTGCCTGTGTCTATGTGCCTGTGGTTCTGTCAGTGTGATCATGTGATGTATCTGACCCCAGGAATGTGTCAATAAAGTTTCCCCTTCTTGGGACAATGAATTCACGATGTTCTTATTTCAATTTCCAGGAGTGTAGTTCTAAGTTCTAGGGGACTGATGACCACAGATGTTAAGTCCCATAGTTCTCAGAGCCATTTGAACCATTATTTGTTTGAACTTTAGTCAATGAATGTTGGTGTGTTACCGAGTCACGTGATTTTCGAAAGTCAAGAAATACTGCATCAGCCTAGTTACCTTGATCAACGCTTTTCGAAATGTCATGCGAGGAAAGCGAAAATTGTGGTGGTTCAAGACTTGACGTAGGACCCTGTATAGTTGCAATTTTATTTGGCAGTCACCACTAGATATTGAAAGAAGTAATGTTTGTTGGGTGTTATTATGTAATTACCTGTTAAAATGTAAATGTCATGTGGCTAGGTCCTCCCGTCGGGTAGACCATTCTCCGGGTGCAAGTCTTTCGCTTTGACGTCACTTCGGCTACTTGCGCGTCGATGAGGATGAAATGAAGATGATTAGGATGACACAACACCCAGACCCTGAGTGGAGTTTCTCTCCGACGCAGCCGGGAATCGAACTCGGGCCCTTAGGAATTGCCATTCTGTGGCGCTGACCACTCAGCTACTGGGGGGCAGACATGTTACTTGTTGCACATCCTACATATGCTGCCGGACGGACTTTGTACTTCTTGTATCGACACGACAGTACACTCGCCCATTTCGACATTGATATCCAGGAGCACCTCAACTACCACATTATTGGATCGGAACGGGATATTTTGTCCTTTGGCCATTTTGATCTCCGTTCTCAGTTCTTTAATTATTTTCCCTTACATAGACTTTCATGAGATGAACCCGCCAGGATAGCCGAGAGCGCTAACGCGCTGCTTCCTGGACTTGGGTTGGCGAACCGGCCCCGGATCGATTAATAACGAGAGCCGGTGTCCCGACCAGCCTGGATGTGGTTTTTAGGCGGTTTTCCAAATGCCGCTAGGTGAATACCGAGCTGGTCCCCACGTTCCGCCGCAGTTACACAGCACGCAGACATCGGAACACATTCACACTGTTTCATGGATTACACTAGACACAGACAGTTGGGGTACACTAATTCCATTCTGGGGGGGTATGGGGTGGGGGCGGAAGGGCATCCGGCCACCCATTAACATTAACATGCCAAATCCGATTAACCATGACCGATCTACGTAACCGCGGGGCAAGGCGCAAGCGATAGAATAGAATAGTCTTGTATGAGATGAATATTAAATAGTTCCTGTATGTCTACCGATTCTTTGTTATGACAAGTGTTGTCGAGACGTTATAATAAAGCATTAGTAGCCCATTTACTACATCTACATCTCTCCTGTGCAAACCAGCTAGCAGTGTGTGGTGGAGGAAGCATATGGTACCAGTATCACGATTGTTGGCAAGCCTCCCGGGCATACCTTTTACGCGAGAAGTTTATTGCATTAAGTAACATGCTGCCTGAGTCTTCTTGGAACGTATACTCGGAATGTTGCAGGTAACCCCTTCCATGAGCGTAACACTCCCATTGTAGAGGCCGCCACTGAGGCCTGATCACCATCTCCGTAAGGGTGCTACTGCACACACACCACGGCAGATCTGATTCTTCATTCTGTGCTCATTATTGAAGTGGTCATAGAAAAGCCAGTGGCTGTGCTTTGTGCGCGACGACGAATAAAAAGATAATGCCTAAAAAGGAGAATTTCTGGGTACATCCTTTCATGGCTGATCGTTCCACAAACGGGTTGTTGTAGACACTATACAATGGTCTGAGCAATTACAATGATAACATTTTCATTTATGTGAGAATGCCACCACATTCATCCAAAGAGTTAGAGGAGGTCTGCCGAGATGAACTGAATGAAAAGGACACCATTTTCAGAAAAGCTATCTCGCCGGAAGAAGAGATTTTGACTCACAGTTTGGCTAGAAACTCAAGTCACCAGAACAAATAGTGATGCTTAACCTATTTGTATATGGTACTGTCTAATCAACAACCAGTTATTTGTAGTTAACAGTGACATTTAAAGTTCCATTTGCAACTGTAAGATATACATAAACCTCTTCCACTCTGGCTCACACGATCCTGTGGGTTCCTTCTTCGTCACTCCGAGCTGCAACGATACTGTGAGTTTCCGGTTTGGCAGCTAGTTCGTTTCACATTGTGGCCACCATAGCGCAACAGGTCATTCCAAATTTCAACGAAAACACAAAGCCATGCTTTAGCGAGATAAATTTGTTTCCCCATATTTCGTTGACTGATGGCAGTTGCAGCATTTTGGACTGAGAATCTAAGTTGTCTGAACACATGCATTAAGTGCTAGGTAACTATCACCATGCGAATTTTTTAGGTATTTTTGCTTGTTTCTGCAGGTCATAATGTATGGAAATTGGTACGATTATAAAGGGATGAGTTACTTTTCAGCTTTTATTTTGAAAAGTTCTTCTGTTATAAAATCAAATTAAATATTACAAATAAATGTTCTGGACAAAAAGTAAGAAAAGACTCGCATTTATCTACGTCTCTTTTATTAAAATAATTCAACCATATCTGGCATCTCGGATCCATTAGCATCACTTGCTGTAGCAGGAGGTGTAGCTGTTCTATTTCAGTGTATAAATAGGTTTTGAGGAAAACTTGCATATCTCAGATAATAATGTGCTTTATCTGAGATGTCAAGTTCTTGTGACTGGGGTGGAGCACCAACAACAGGCTATAAAGAAACTGAGGATCGATAATCCTCGCACAAATGAAAAAATGGCTGACATCGAAATAAGTGTCCAAGGAATAGAAATGCAACTGAAATCACTCAACAGAGGAAAGTCCACTGGACCTGACGGAATACCAATTCGATTCTACACAGAGTACGCGAAACAACTTGCCCCCCTTCTAACAGCCGTGTACCGCAAGTCTCTAGAGGAACGGAAGGTTCCAAATGATTGGAAAAGAGCACAGGTAGTCCCAGTCTTCAAAAAGGGTTGTCGAGCAGATGCGCAAAACTATAGACCTATATCTCTGACGTCGATCTGTTGTAGAATTTTAGAACATGTTTTTTGCTCGAGTATCATGTCGTTTTTGGAAACCCAGAATCTACTCTGTAGGAATCAACATGGATTCCGGAAACAGCGATCGTGTGAGACCCAACTCGCTTTATTTGTTTATGAGACCCAGAAATTATTAGATACAGGCTCCCAGGTAGATGCTATTTTCCTAGACTTCCGGAAGGCGTTCGATACAGTTCCGCACTGTCGCCTGATGAACAAAGTAAGAGCCTACGGAATATCAGACCAGCTGTGTGGCTGGATTGAAGAGTTTTTAGCAAACAGAACACAGCATTTTGTTATCAATGGAGAGACGTCTACAGACGTTAAAGTAACCTCTGGCGTGCCACAGGGGAGTGTTATGGGACCATTGCTTCTCATAATATATATAAATGACCTAGTAGATAGTGTCAGAAGTTCCATGCGACTTTTCGCGGATGATGCTGTAGTATACAGAGAAGTTGCAGCATTAGAAAATTGTAGCGAAATGCAGGAAGATCTGCAGCGGATAGGCACTTGGTGCAGGGAGTGGCAACTGACCCTTAACATAGACAGATGTAATGTATTGCGAATACATAGAAAGAAGGATCCTTTATTGTATGATTATATGATAGCGGAACAAACACTGGTAGCAGTTACTTCTGTAAAATATGTGGGAGTATGCGTGCGGAACGATTTGCAATGGAATGATCATATAAAATTAATTGTTGGTAAGGCGGGTACCAGGTTGAGATTCATTGGGAGAGTCCTTCGAAAATGTAGTCCATCAACAAAGGAGGTGGCTTACAAAACACTCGTTCGACCTATACTTGAGTATTGCTCATCAGTGTGGGATCCGTACCAGATCGGCTTGACGGAGGAGACAGAGAAGATCCAAAGAAGATCGGCGCGTTTCGTCACAGGGTTATTTGGTAACCGTGATAGCGTTACGGAGATGTTTAGCAAACTCAAGTGGCAGACTCTGCAAGAGAGGCGCTCTGCATCGCGGTGTAGCTTGCTCGCCAGGTTTCGAGAGGGTGCGTTTCTGGATGAGGTATCGAATATACTGCTTCCCCCTACTTATACCTCCCGTGGAGATCACGAATGTAAAATTAGAGAGATTCGAACGCGCACGGAGGCTTTCAGACAGTCGTTCTTACGCGAACCATACGCGACTGCAACAGAAAAGGGAGGTAATGACAGTGGCACGTAAAGTGCCCTCCGCCACACTCCGTTGGGTGGCTTGCGGAGTATGAATGTAGATGTAGATGTAATTTCCATGGTCTCCAACCAGCCAGACTCCAGAAAGTGCTTTATTATTATAACTAGTTTGAATGTGTTTGCAACTAACTGGGTTCTAGTAGCGACGCTCACGATTTCCAACACGGTTTCTTCTTCTCTGTTCGCGGTTTCAATAGTCCTGAGATGAAGTGGTCTCATCTGAATCTCGTATATATAAAGATTCAGTGTCAAAATTACCCATAGTGCAGATGTGGAACTGAAAAAAGTGGGTGGCGAATAGCGCCTTGCGGCTCTGTTGGAGCAGTGGTGCCTTCCATTAGTCGCCACACGTTTCATAGGCAACACTGCCAGGCTGTCAGACCTGCCGACAGAGCAGAGCTGCAACGCTCAGGAGAGATGCCAGGTGCTGCGGGCTCCATTGTTTCGCTTGCGTCATGCCTGCCGTCCTTGTCGGCTAAGCTGCCGTGGCATCCGAGTGCGGTAGGGCCCTAACGCCGTCGCACTACTGTTTGAACCCCTAACATTACACACTGCATTCCTTTGAATACTTTGTCTCCTCTACTAATGTCACCTCTCCAACATTGGAGAGTATTGTACATGAACTTGTCGTACGACTATTTTGTAAAACACTTAGTTGTGGATGTATATCTTTTCATTAAGATTCTTCCAATGAATCTCAGCCTGGTATTTGCTTTTCCTACTAGTTTTACATGGCAATACACATCAGCTATACCACATTGGTCACGTGGCCAAACTACATCGGTTGGCTCTTCCCGAATATTTTACAAATGTAGCTGACTTTTGGGCGTTGTTGTAACGGTATATTCCAAATAGTAGTGTTCAAATGTCTCTAAGCACTATTGGACTCAGCATCTGAGGTCATCAGTCCCCTAGATTTAGAACTACTTAAACCTAACTAACCTAAGGAGTCCACACACATCTATGCCCGAGGCAGGATTTGAACCTGCGACGTAGCAGCAGCGCGGTTCCGGACTGAAGTGCCTAGAACCGCTCGGGCACAGCGGGCGGCAAACAGTAGTGTGTTTGATACATTTTATACGCAGCCCGTTGCCTTTTATTACGCAAAGGATTCAGTTGTCAGTTCCTGCACAAGGCGGCCATTCTCTGCGAATCTTCCTGCCTTTCGTTACACTTTTCTTTTTTTGCTTACAGTTTTCTTTTTTGCAACTTTCCTGTGCCCAGCAGCAGCATCTGCGAACAGCCTCGAAGAGCTTTCGACATTATCCAAAAGAGCTGAAGAAACATTAACCATATTTATCTCTGTGTTTTATCTTTTATGCCGTATTCTACGACTTTGGAGGGCATTTGACACTGTCCCACACTGCCGTTTACTGAAAACAAAAATACTAACTTATCGGATATTGTCACAGCATTCAAGACTGCCTTGGAGATAGAACTCAACACGCCGCGCTTAGCGGAATAAATGTAAATGTAATTTCTACAGTACCGCAAGGAGGACCATTAATGTCAATGTATGTAAATGACCTACTAGAACTCGCTGGAAACTGTTTAAGACTGTTCGCAGATGATGTGGTTGTCTATAAGAAAGTGTCAATACCAGAAGAATTGCAGAATGACCTACATACGATTGACGAATGTTCCAGAGTCAGGCAGTTGAAGCTGACCGTAAATAAATGTAACATATTGTTCTTACGTAGGAAAAGAAATCCACTACTACACAACTACACTATTGATGACAAATTACTGAAATCAGTATCTACCGTAAAGTACCCAGGAGTAACTGTCCAGAGCGGTCTTAAGTGGAATGACCTCATAAATCAAATAGAAGAAAACGAAGATACCAGACTGAGATTCGCAGGAACGAACTTAAGGAAGTATAACTCCTCCACGAAGAAAGTGGCTTCAAAGGCTCTTGTTCGACCGATTCTTAAGGAGTGTTCATCAGTCTGGAATCCTTACCGAGTATGACTGTCAGAACAGATAGAGAAGATCCAGATTTGGAGAGAGAACTTTCCAGATTTGGAGGGAGCACTTTCCAGAAAAAGTCGGACACTATATTACTACCGCCCGTATTCTTATCTCGGAAAGACCACGACGAGAAAATTCGAGAAATTAGAGCTAATACAGAGCCTTACCGACAATCATTCTTCGCAGGTGCCATTCGCTAGTGGAACGTCGAAGGGAGGATCAGTTAGTGATACCAGAAGTACCCTCCGCCATTCACCGTCAGGTGACGTGAGGAGTATGATGTCGATGTAGAAGTAGTGATCTACCCGGAAACCTCCTTTAAAATGGAGTCACAGGTATATGAAACGTTTGTGCACTTTTAGTGGGTCATTGTTGACAGGGCCTTAACTGCGTCATGTAGAACAGGTATCACGGCTATTTTCGTGAGTGTAACAGAGGTGTGAAGACTGACAGTCGTAACTCTGATGAGTTGCTGTGCGATATAAGTTATTGCTCTGTGACAGAAATTGTTCATATGGATTTAAAAAAGCGAATATGCATTTCTCACAGCTCATTTTTGCATTCTCTGCCTTTGTTTATAATTGAGGTGAGACTCTCTGGATGTAGCTCAGTGCTTAATGTTCTTCGTAGAGACGTTCAGGAGTCACAAAATTTTAGGATACTAGGCTTTAACGTATCTTCGACAACGAGGTCATTAGAAACGGAGCATACGGTCGAATTAGAGGAAGAACTCGGACACTTATTTTTTGAAGGAACCATACGGTTTATGAAACCCTAGGAAAAATAAATCTGATTTGCCAGTCGGGTATTTAAAGCCTCATCCTCCAAAATTTGAATCCAGCGCCTACCTACAGCCTTGCTACCTTGCTCGATACAGTACTGGGAGTAACTACGATGAGCAACATATTAAACACATTTCGAAACCACGTAATTTTCTCCCATACTTCTAAATTTGGCTGGAGGGTGCCTGAAACCATCATATCTGTGTTGGTGAGAAACCGTGGCATCCAGCAACGTCATTCTGTCATACAGCAAGGTGCCGACAAATGCAAGAAAAGTCCAGAGCTAAGAGGTTCATGTGACGTTTGGAACGCTTAATGATGTCCCATAAGCACCAAATTTCACCACATTTTTGCCCAATACCACTATGGACGTGTCACACGATGGCGAGGTCGTATCACCCCGTCTTTTCCATATTTTACCCCTTATTTTTTCATCTCTGTGCTGGATGTCAGAACCGCGACGCCCAGCGTTGAAATCGTGCAGGTTTCTTACAAGTGGACGAGCAAAATCGTTTCCGACACACAGCCGCTGAGCATCGGCACGGAAAGGCCTTAGGTGCTGGCATCAAGGGCGTCGTTGAAACCATCACTTTCCTTGGGAGGTTGATTTCCACACATTTCGCCGTCGAAAACGACAGTTTTCAGTGAGATGAGCAACAGGAGGACGTTCTAGACAATCTTCGATACTGCTAACATCTCCCTGACGCTTGAACCTTTCTCTAAGGATATCGTGAAGTAGCAACGCCAATGGTTAGGGTTAGGGTTAGGTTAGTGTTGTTTAACGTCCCGTCGACAACGAGGTTATTAGAGACGGAGCGCTAGCTCGGGGTAGCGAAGGATGGGGAAGGAAATCGGTCGTGCCCTTTCAGAGGAACCATCCCGGCATTTGCCTGAAGGGATTTAGGGAAATCACGGAAAACCTAAATCAGGATGGCTGGAGACGGGATTGGACCGTCGTCCTCCCGAATGCGAGTCCAGTGTGCTAACCACTGCGCCACCTCGCTCGGTGGCAACGCCAATGAACGTAAACTCACCGCTTTGGATTGCAATGCGACTAAAATGACTGCAGTTTTTGCTCTGGTGTACAGGGTGGAACCACTAGAGACCGTTCAAAATCATTCGACGAAATCTGAACGTAATCCGAAACAGCAAAGGTTCAAATGGCTCTGAGCACTATGGGACTTAACTTCTGAGGTCATCAGCCCCCTAGAACTACTTAAACCTAACTAACCTAAGGACATCACACACATCCATTCCCGAGGCAGGATTCGAACCTGCGACCGGAAGCAGCAAAGGGATTTTGCGCTCTTCCAGTGATCCATTTTCACGCCCTCACGTGGTGTGATAAAGTAGGGGTGCGACGTTGTCAAATGCGTGAATAAAGCGGCAAAGGATTTCTCTAAGCCCCCCTCCCCTGTTCGACAATAAACTCAGTGGCACCACCCTCCCCCCACCATTTACTAAGAATTTTAAAAATGTGTTTCTACAGAGAAAACCTTCGAAGTAGCACTAGGCGCCTGCACATAGGCAACCACTTGATACGCTTCCGTTGTCAGCCGCCTTCATGGAAGAACCTACACTCCTGGAAATTGAAATAAGAACACCGTGAATTCATTGTCCCAGAAGGGGAAACTATATTGACACATTCCTGGGGTCAGATACATCACATGATCACACTGACAGAACCACAGGCACATAGACACAGGCAACAGAGCATGCACAATGTCGGCACTAGTACAGTGTATATCCACCTTTCGCAGCAATTTAGGCTGCAATATTCAGTGTCCCCTCGACGATCACCAAAGGTGTACGGCCAGTGTAGGAGATCGCTCCCCACACTATGATGCCGGGTGTTGGCCCTGTGTGCCTCGGTCGTATGCAGTCCTGATTGTGGCGCTCACCTGCACGGCGCCAAACACGCATACGACCATCATTGACACCAAGGCAGAAGCGACTCTCATCGCTGAAGACGACACGTCTCCATTCGTCCCTCCATTCACGCCTGTCGCGACACCACTGAAGGCGGGCTGCACGATGTTGAGGCGTGAGCGGAAGACGGCCTAACGGTGTGCGGGACCGTAGCCCAGCTTCATGGAGACGGTTGCGAATGGTCCTCGCCGATACCCCAGGAGCAACAGTGTCCCTAATTTGCTGGGAAGTGGCGGTGCGGTCCCCTACGGCACTGCGTAGGATCCTACGATCTTGGCGTGCATCCGTGCGTCGCTGCGGTCCGGTCCCAGGTCGACGGGCACGTGCACCTTCCGCCGACCACTGGCGACAACATCGATGTACTGTGGAGACCTCACGCCCCACGTGTTGAGCAATTCGGCGGTACGTCCACCCGGCCTCCCGCATGCCCACTATACGCCCTCGCTCAAAGTCCGTCAACTGCACATACGGTTCACGTCCACGCTATCGCGGCATGCTACCAGTGTTAAAGACTGCGATAGAGCTCCGTATGCCACGGCAAACTGGCTGACACTGACTGCGGCGGTGCGCAAATGCTGCGCAGCTGGCGCCATTCGACGGCCAACACCGCGGTTCCTGGTGTGTCCGCTGTGCCGTGCGTGTGATCATTGCTTGTACAGCCCTCTCGCAGTGTCCGGAGCAAGTATGGTGGGTCTGACACACCGGTGTCAATGTGTTCTTTTTTCCATTTCCAGGAGTGTAGTTCTACTTCGGATGTTTTCTCTGTAAATTTTGAACAGATGTGGGAAGGGGGAGGGTCCGCCGATGTTACCGCCGAACTGAAGAGCTTAGAGAGGCCTTTTGCCCTTTTATTCATGTATGTGCCAACTCGCTATAGCAGCATGTGCCACAGGTACACTGAAACCTTTGCTGCTTGTGAGCTCTGGACTTTTTTTTTCTCATTTGTCAACACCTTGTCTTTAGAAGCGCCGTCGAGCCCCGAGGCCAATATCGCAGGGCGCCACGGTTTCGCACCATTACAGATGAAGGTTGTAGGCACCTTTGAGCCAAATTTCAAACTGATGCACCGCAGTGGGAGATAATTACGGGCTTTCGCAAAAGTGATCCTTTAATTCTGTTGCACAGTGTATTAGAACACACGCTGTCGTCACGAAACGATACAGTTCATGAGAAAACTCGACGCATCGGTAACCAGTTGTCTTATTTTGTTAATTTTTGGGACATTGCTCTCGTGTTACTTTAACGCTTGGGATTTTATTTAGAAAGATTTCAGTCATTTGGTAAGAAAGCATTAAATAGCAAGAGAACATTTAAGGCTAATCTTAATTGAGCCGGCCGGCGTGGCCGGGCGGTCCTAGACGCTTCAGTCTGGAACCGCGCGACCGCTACGGTCGCAGGTTCGAATCCTGCGTCCGCAGCTCGTGGTCTCAAGGTCGCGCTATCGCTTCCCGAGCACGGGGTCCCGGGTTAGATTCCCGGCAGGGTCAGGGATCTCCACCTGCCTCGAGATGACTGGGTGTTTGTGTTGTCCTCATCATTACATCATCATTCATGAATGTGACGAGATTGGGCTGAGCGAAGGTTGGTAATTTGTACGGGCGCTGATAACCGCGCAGTTGGGCTCTCCACAAACCTAACATCATCAGCGAATCCTGCCTCGGGCATGGATGAGTGTGATGTCCTTAGGTTTTCTCTGTAAAAACACATTTTTAATATTCTTAGTAAGTGGTGGGGGGGAGGGTGGTGCAGCTGAGTTTATTGTCGGTCAGGGCGGGGGCGGTCTTAGAGAAATCCTTTGCCGCTTTATTCACGCATTTGACAATGTCACGCCCCTACGTGACCACACCATGTGAGGACATGAAAATGGATCACTGGAAAAGCGCAAAATCCCTTTGCTGGTTCCGGTCGCAGGTTCGAATCCTGTCTCGGGAATGGATGAGTGTGATGTCCTTAGGTTAGTTAGGTTCAAGTAGTTCTAAGTTCTAGGAGACTGATGACCTCAGATGTTAAGTCCCATAGTACTCAGAGGCTTTTGAACCATTTTCTTAATTTGAGGCACCACGTGTAATGTACCATGTTTAGAGTCGACTAGAGCGACACGAACAATGTCTGTCATTAGTTTGTAGAGCAGTCTGCTGTCTTCCGCCAGTGTAACACGCCTAGATTTTCTCCTTTCCTAGCTTTTACCGAGTTCGGCAGAGAATCTGCAGCTACTGTGCGTGCGAGATCTTCACTGTTGTGTTGCACCATGCCGCAGCGTTCCCTGTGGCCACAGTAGACGAACAACTAGAAACTGATACGATTTTTGTGGTCAGAGCGTGTCACAGCAGCCGAGGCACATCGACGGCTGTCATTCCAATATGGAGACAGCGCTTTACCACTAGCGCTTTGCTGCGAAGTAGTGTAAATGTACACAACTATACCGAGGAGTTCAAAAAACTGACGCAGAACTGTGAAGGCTGCAGCGAGGCCAGGATGCAAAGTACAGTAAATGCACCACTAACACCAGTGAGCAAGCGCCCGCTTTAAAGAACGCTATTAACATTCTTTGTGAATTTTGTTGTAGCAGAGACAGACGTAACGGTAGGCACTGAAACAAGCCTTACACCACAGCATAGGGCCTATGAAATAAAAATCAGGAAGTCCCAATGAGACGGTGACTGTCAATTAGGCGGCAACTTGCTTACGCATAATATTATCCGAAACAAACCTAATTTGCGCATTATATGTACACAGTATAAAGGAGGTGGACAAAATATGGAAACGCGAAAAGCACAAAATATTACCAACCTAACACCGTTGAAAAACTGTTGGCATTCAAAACAGCTCCCAGTCATGTCGGAGTGGATAAATACAAGTCCTGTACGGTTTTCAAGGGAATCTTATATCATTCTTCCCGCAAAATAATGGCAAGTTCAGGAAACGATGTTGGTCGATAGCGCTCACGCAACTATCTCTCCGAAAGCTGAATAATATTGAGATCTGGCGACTGTTGTGGCCTGCTGAGAAGCGACATTTTATCCTTGTGCTCACAAAAGCAGTTCTGTGCTGTGTGTACAGGGGTCCTGTCTTTTAGGAACACAGCATCACTGTTTGGGAACAAACATTGTACGATGGGATGGACCTCATCAGCCAAAATGGTCACACAATCTTTGACAGTAACGCCATCTCGCAGAGTAACCGTAGGGTCCAGGGAATACCAAAATATAGCTGCCCAAATCATCAGCGTTCCATTCATGGGACGTGCACTCGGCCAGAATTTGGAAGCAGTGTGAAATGAGACCCATTCGACCTGATTACTTTCTTCCATTCTTCTACAGCCCAGGTTTTATGGCTTCATTACCACGTTTTCCTGTCGCGGGCATTTGCATCACTGGTGTGTGAGCTTGGAATTGTAACCCCCCTTGCAGTTCCCAGTTTATGGACATCCCTTTATTGTTTTGGTGCTGACAGGGTATGCGACTGCAACATTTAGTTCGATAGCGACTTTTGAAGCTGTTATCCTCTCATTTTTCATCACAGTCCTCTTCAGTGACCGTCCGTCACGATCGCTTGTGACTTGGCGGATGATGTTTTTCCGCTTTTCCTGTATGCGGTATTAATCTTCGATATCGTTCCTCTTGGACCATCTTAGTTACAGAAACACCCACCATAGGAGCCACAACGATTTGCCCATGTCCCATGTCACCCGGCTCTTACATAATGTAATCACAACTACACAGAACACTGTTGTTATCACGATCGACTCTTGCAACACTTTGAGGGCTTTGCATAAATGCCGTTCGTGGTCAAATACAACAGCGCAACCTGCAGGCTTGGCAATCATCTGAACATATGTTCAAGCAAGTATTTCTCGCTGTGTTTCTACACTCCTGGAAATTGAAATAAGAACACCGTGAATTCATTGTCCCAGGAAGGGGAAACTTTATTGACACATTCCTGGGGTCAGATACATCACATGATCACACTGACAGAACCACAGGCACATAGACAAAGGCAACAGAGCATGCACAATGTCGGCACTAGTACAATGTATATCCACCTTTCGCAGCAATGCTGCCTGCTATTCTCCCATGGAGACGATCGTAGAGATGCTGGATGATGTCCTGTGGAACGACTTGCCATGCCATTTCCACCTGGCGCCTCAGCTGGACCATCGTTCGTGCTGGA
Source organism: Schistocerca gregaria (assembly GCF_023897955.1). NCBI lineage: Eukaryota > Metazoa > Arthropoda > Insecta > Orthoptera > Acrididae > Schistocerca > Schistocerca gregaria. Next base: position 868,321,312 of record NC_064922.1, read on the forward strand.
CGTGCAGACCGCGTGAGACGACGCTTCATTCAGTCCAAAACATGCTCAATGGGGGACAGATCCGGAGATCTTGTTGGCCAGGGTAGTTGACTTACACCTTCTAGAGCACGTTGGGTGGCACGGGATACATGCGGACGTGCATTGTCCTGTTGGAACAGCAAGTTCCCTTGCCGGTCTAGGAATGGTAGAACGATGGGTTCGATGACGGTTTGGATGTACCGTGCACTATTCAGTGTCCCCTCGACGATCACCAGAGGTGTACGGCCAGTGTAGGAGATCGCTCCCCACACCATGCTTCCGGGTGTTGGCCCTGTGTGCCTCGGTCGTATGCAGTCTTGATTGTGGCGCTCACCTGCACGGCGCCAAACACGCATACGACCATCATTGGCACCAAGGCAGAAGCGACTCTCATCGCTGAAGACGACACGTCTCCATTCGTCCCTCCATTCACTCCTGTCGCGACACCACTGGAGGCGGGCTGCACGATGTTGGGGCGTGAGCGGAAGACGGCCTAACGGTGTGCGGGACCGTAGCCCAGCTTCATGGAGACGGTTGCGAATGGTCCTCGCCGATACCCCAGGAGCAACAGTGTCCCTAATTTGCTGGGAAGTGGCGGTGCGGTCCCCTACGGCACTGCGTAGGATCCTACGATCTTGGCGTGCATCCGTGCGTCGCTGCGGTCCGGTCCCAGGTCGACGGGCACATGCACCTTCCGCCGACCACTGGCGACAACATCGATGTACTATGGAGACCTCACACCCCACGTGTTGAGCAATTCGGCGGTACGTCCATCCGGCCTCCCGCATGCCCACTATACGCCCTCGCTCAAAGTCCGTCAACTGCACATACGGTTCACGTCCACGCTGTCGCGGCATGCTACCGGTGTTAAAGACTGCGATGGAGCTCGGTATGCCACGGCAAACTGGCTGACACTGACGGCGGAGGTGCACAAATGCTGCGCAGCTAGCGCCATTCGACGGCCAACACCGCGGTTCCTGGTGTGTCCGCTGTGCCGTGCGTGTGATCATTGCTTGTACAGCCCTCTCGCAGTGTCCGGAGCAAGTATGGTGGGTCTGACACACCGGTGTCAATGTGTTCTTTTTTCCATTTCCAGGAGTGTATATTTGTATTCAATCCCTGTACCTCGAAACAGCTCACAAGTGAGTTAAACGTAAAAGCGAACCATTTGTCACCACTCATTGCTTTCCTATTCTAAGGGTGTAGAAGCCTCTTTTAAATACTCTGGTAGCTGGACAGGGCACGAACCCACGGCTCGGAACCCGAGAAGTAGTCTCGCTATAACGAGAGCAAAACCTGAAAGTCGACCAGATAAGTTAGTTGCATGCAAATATAGTCTGCTCTCTATCAGCAGCTCTACAAAAAGCGCTTGGGGAACCGTTACTGAAGGAACTGGACGACTATCCTTAAACGGTGAGACATCTTAGCCCAAATATTTCCGGATCCGTTAAAGATATTAAAATAAGGTTTTTAACAACCGAAAGGATTCAAATCGATTAATATTTTTGATGGTTAGACACTACTGGCCATCAAAACCGCAATCCCAGGAAGGTAATAAAATGCGAAATTTTACACATTCATTGTGTACGTTATATACTGATAAGCCAAAATGTAATAGCTGGTTTGTCCGTCTTTGGAATGAACTATATCACTAATTCTGCATATCAGGGATCGGACAGTTTGTTGGTAGGTTTGTGAAGGTGTGTGGCATTAGACGCTTGCGTACAGGCCATGTAATTCCCGTAAATAAGGGTCACTAATTTACGTACTCGATGATGGCTCTCGACGCCGACCAAGATGGGTTCCACAGAATTTACATCAGGCCGATTCGGTTGCCGAGACATCAACGTGAGTTCACTATAATGGTCCTCAAACCAGTGTAGCCCGATTCTGGCTCCGAGACACTGTCAATTATACTGCTGAAAGATGACATCACCATCGGGAAAGACATGAAGCATGAAGGGATGCAGGTGACTTGCAGCTGTCAGCGTGTTTACCTTTACTACCAAATGTCCCGTACAAGAGCAGGAGATGTCTCCCACAGCATGATACTGCTCGTACCAGCGTGCGTTCATTGCGCGCTGCACGTCTCGAGCCGCAGTTCACCTCGATGATGACGTTTGAGAAGACGACCATCGACCCAGTGTAGCAAAAATGTGATTCACCCGACGGGCCGACACGGTTCCGTTGATTGACGGTCGAATCCATGGTCCCGTGCCCGCTGCAGTCTTAACTGACGATGTCCTTGGGTCAACATGTGAACAGGTAGGAGTGGTCTGCTGCAGAGCTTTATGTTCAACAATGTACGGTGAACGGCGTGCTCCAAAAAACTTGTGCGTCCACCAGCATTGTGCTATTTCAGCAGAGACGCCACAGATCACCATCTACCCTACTTTACAGAAAAGACTTGCCACCGAACCCCACGTTGTGTGAAGACGTGGTGGACGTCCAACCATTTAGCGCCTAGTGGTGTTTTCACTGTCCTTCTACCTCTTTCCGTATATGCTCACGACAGTAATACGTGAATATTAGACCCGCTTCGAAGTTTTCGAGATACTCGTTCACAGGCTCTGCGTAATAATAATCCGCCCTTTGTCAAAGTCGCTTAATATATTTCCCCATTTGCAACCCATATCTTTGCTAGGGTAATCCCCCGTCCCTGTCTGATTCGCTTATATACTTCGTTACTACGTTACGAGCCCACAACGCCACCAGGTGGCAACAAACGTCGCTGTGAACACGGGTCATAATGCTTTGGCTGATCAATGTATTTATAGTGATTTGGGATACGGAATGCAGTATACTTTTGGCAGCAATAATGCCTTTAATCCGGCTAGGCATCGAGTCGAACTCAGCTTCGATGAGAGATGCGGGTGCGTCATTTCAGACCGCTTCAACTCTATGTCAGTGTTCATCATGGGTTGGAGAAGTGGCGGTATGCCAGCCTTTCGGTAACCAATGACTCAGTGTTTCCAGTGGGTGAGACATCGGGAGAAGCTCCAGTTCAGGAAAACAGTCTAATACCATTGTATCAAGACGACAATTCTTGACAACACGAGCGACATACGGCGATGTTTTATCTCGTTGGTGGACTCCGTAACAAGGACTCAGTCACTAACCTTAATATATCAGAAATGTAACGGTTGTTGTCCAAATTTCTGGCTGCACAGATCAGTGGAGATCATGGTCCCTATCCAATGGCAGTCCAATCGTTCACACCAGGTGTCTGAGAGCTTTCTGTGGGCCTCTCTCAGTTACCACATAGACAGAAGCTGTAACGATGGTTGCCATACTGACCGTCTGTGGCGCTGCAGACATCGCACTGTCCGTGTGTATACTTCTCCTGCTGCAAACATACCCATTCCCTTAGTTAACGGACAGGACGTTGATGTACGATCCTGCACGGCCTTATGAATAATATTACTATCCTCTTGGACATTAGTCGACTCGGGCCGTTGAGATCACGCATGGTGTTGAGTATGGCTTTCTTGAACTTGTTGTTGTTGTTGATGTGGTTGTTGTTGTGCTCTTCAGTCCAAAGACTGGTACTAAGCAACTTTCCGTGCCAGTTTGTTCTGTACAAGACTATTAAACCGCGAATAACTGTTGCAACCTGATTATTGTATTCATCCACCTGTGTCCCTCTGAAGATTTTAGCCCCTTCTCATCATTACCAAACTGGCTACTTCTAGATGCCTTAAGATACGTCCTATCAACAAATCCCTTCTTTTAGTCAGGTTGTGCTATAAATTTCTTTTTCTCCAGTTCGATTCACTACCTCTTCATTAATTACTCAATCTACCATCTAATCTTAAGCATTCTTCTGTAGCATCACATTTCAAAAGTTTCTATTTTGTTCTTATCTGAAGTGCTTATCCTTCATGTTTCACTTCTGTAAAATGTTATATTCCAGACAAATACCGTCAGTAAAGGCTGCCTAACACTTAAATTTAAATTAACAGTATTGTGAAAATGATAGGTTCCTGCTCGTCAAATAGAGGAGATGCTGTGTCGCAGACAGGCACACTAAAAAGACTGCTGACTATATGAGCTTTCCGACAAAAGGCTTTCTCTAAAGTAGACAACACACACCCATGACCACTGTCCCGGCCAGACTCACATGTTTAGAAGTTCTTTTAGTGTGCCTATCTGCGACTCAGCATTCCTCTATGTGGTGAGTAGAAAGCTATCCTTTTCATGATACTGTCATTATTCCATCTTGTATTTTCCACTATCTAAATTTATATTACATGTTAATATACTCCTCTTTTTCAGAAATGCTTTCCGTGCTATAGCCAGTTCGTATTTTGTATCCTCTCTACTTCGGTCATCCTTGGTTCCTGTAAAGCCTGTATATCAAAACTGATCTGTCATTCCTAGTGCCACATTTCTCGTCCATTTCCTTCATCATCTCCTGATATAACTCAGCTACCCTTATTTTCTTTGTTGATATTCATCTTACAAACTATTTTCAAAATACTATCCATTCCGTTACACTCTGCTGTTCCAAGCCCTTTTGCCGTCTCTATCAGAATTACAATGTCATTCCAAAACTGCTCTTCGAAGTCGATTGCCGTCTCTGACTTCTGTAATTCTTTGTAATTCTTTACAATGCATCGGTACTTCCCGAAGTTCTTATTTCTTCTCTCTGAGCTTCAATCCTTTTCCAAATTTATCCTTTGTTTCCCTCACTGCTTGTTCAATGTCCAGATTGCATTACATCGAGGATATGCTACAACCCTATCTCACTTTTGTCAACTACTGCTACCCTTTCTTGTCCTTCAGCTCTTATAGCTGCCGGCTGGTTCCTGTACAAGTTTCCTGTATTTTATCGCTGCTACTTTCCAAATTTAAAAGAGTGTAGTCCAGACATCAGTGTCAAAATTTTTCTCTACATCTACAAATGGTGTAAACGTAGATTTGACTTCTTTTAAAATATTACCTATGTCCTAGTATCAGTATTATCCTGTGTGTTCCTACGTTTCTCCAGAACCAAAACTGATCTTCCCCGATGTGGTTTTCTACTAGTTTCTCCATTCCTCTGTAAATAATACAGCCAATAGCATGCAACCATGAATTCTTTAGCTGTTGGTAATATTTGCACCTGTAAGCACCGGCCTGCCTTCTCTGAAATAAGAATTATTACATTTAAGTCTAAGGGTGCCTTGCCAGTCTCATCTATCTTGCACTCCAAGCGATTAGTTCTACCACGGCGGCCGGCCACTTTGGGCGAGCGGTACTAGGCGCTTCAGTCCGGAACTTCGCTGGTTTCTGTACAAGTTCCCTGTGTTTTATCCCTGCTACTTTCCAAGGCTCCTTCTATTGCATTCCTCTCCCCCAGTCCGTGTTCTCCAAGTATTTCTCCTTCCCTTCCTGTTCCTACTAGCGAAATCCCGTGGCATAATTAAATTTTCGTCTCCCTTAAGTATCTGAATATTTTCTTTTTACCTCGTCATGAATCTTTCAATCTTTTCATCATCTACTGAGCTAGTTGGCATTTACAGGGTGATTCAGTTACCCCTGCCGCTGTCGTTTCATGCAGTCCGCAGATTTATAGCTGGCTTTCATAAACTACGGCGCGAGATTGCCATATTTTCTTGCTCCCTACCCGTAAACCACAGTATAAGACCTACGGAAAAAATTTACATGATCTTTTTGCATGAAATTTAATGTAGTTAAATTTTGTTCCGGGATACAGGGATAGAGGCCGCAGTTCTCGAGTTATTCAGAAAAAACATACAGAAGTGACCTTCAAACGCACTTCCGCTCAGCCTTCAACGGTCGGCTTTCTGATATGTTCTTCACGGCACTCCCTCCTATAAATGTACAAATATTTGCGACTCCACGAATTACTGCCCATATTCGTCTATTTTTGGGATTCATTGATTGACCTTATCACGCCGCCGCTTGGTCAAGCATTTACAAATTGTAAAATTGACGTTTGTATAAGTTTTATCGAACAATTATGTGAATTTTAACAGCATGAAATAAACGCTCGTATTTGCCAGGCCTTCTGCCTACGAAACTACTGTGCTTGTAAGCGTTGAGTTTGGACCGAATTAATGACTTAATTAATTTTGACCTAACGTCTACAAAAGTCGTTTTTCGTTCATGAACCTCCCGGGCGCGTAATTAATAATGTTAACGAAGTAGCCTACTACGCTGGTAACATAGTAGACCTATCAATAGAGACCAAAAGAAAGGTCGAATATCGAAAGTACTTCGTGTCATCAGAAATTTTTGTACGGTGATTGGTGAGGAGGATGTTGGTAGAAGTGCGTTTGAATGTCATTTTTCTACGTTTTCCTAGTCATTCCAGACCTGGAATCAGTCCTTCTCGATGCCATGAAAAGCACAGGGGGCAGCCAACTGCAGGTGGTGGCTCACGTCGCTGCCCATGATGTGAGTCGTTTTGGTTCTGTAGAGATTCTCTCTGGTTTCCAGCGGCTATGGGAAGTGGTAAAGGCTGCTAGTCTTGCTTCCGCAATGAAAGCAGCGCTCATTATTTGCAGTATAAACGACAGGACCGATTGCGGACCTCTGACACAGAGGCTCAGGCGGTTCTGCGATCGCGTAGGCTGCCGATTGCTCGACTTACGCCATAGGGTGGTGGGGTTTCGGGTTCCGCTAAATAGGTCAGGAGACCATTACACGCAGGAAACGGCTACCGTGGTAGCGGGGATTGCGTCGCGTGGACTGAGCGTGTTTTTTTTATGTTACAGGGCCTGGGGAAACACGAAAGGCGCTTCAGTCTCAAAGGGTGCAGGTCGAACACAGGAAGAACGTAGATCTAGGAACCATCGATATAACAGTTGTAAATTGTCGTGGCTGTGTTGGGAAAGCACCAGTGACCAAATCGTTATAGGCACTGAAAACTGACTAAACCTGGAGATAAGTTCAGCTAAAGGATCTAACGGTGTTCAAAAAATGATAAGCTAAATACAATTAGCGGTGGCATGCTGTTGGAAGTAGTCTCTATTGTAGCGAAATTGAAGTACCGTAGATAGTTCATTTAAGTTAGCATGGGTAGAAGTCACTCTTGACAAACGGAATAAAATAATAATTGGGTTCTTTTGCCGACCTCCCCACCTCCCAACTCAGATGATGAAATGGCTGAAAGGTTCAAAGGAAACTTGAGTCTAGTTTCAATCAGGTACCCGACTCAAACAATTATAACTAGTGGTGACTCCAATTTATCCTCGATATGCTGGCTAACACACACGTTTAAATCCGAACGTATCCACAAACCATCATCTGAAACTGTGCTAAACGCATTCTCTGAATATTATTTCAAGCAATTAGTTCATGAGTCCACTCCACTAGTAAGCGGTTGTAAAAACACACTTGACCTATTAGCAACAAATAATGTTAAGCTAATAACGAGCATCAAAACGGGTACAGGGATTAGTGAACACAAGGTTATCGTAGCGAGACTGAATACCGAAACTCCCAAATCTTCCAAAAGTCAACGAAAAATATATCTATCCAAAAAAGAGATAAAAATTCTCTTTACGCCTTCCTGAGAGACAATCTCCACTCCTTCCAAAGTAACAACGTAGACCACATGTGGCTTAAATTCAAAGAAATAGTATCGACAACAATTGAGATATATATACCAAATAAACTGACGAACGACGGAGCTGATCTCCTGTGGTACATAAAACATTGTTGGAGAAACAACGAAAAAAGCATGCCAAATTCAAACGAACGCAATATCCCCAAGATTGGCGATCTTTTACAGAAGCTCTCAAATTAGCGCGGACTTCAATATGAGATGCATGTAATAGTTTCCACAACGAGACTTTGTCCCGAAACCTGGCAGAAAATCCAAAGAGATTCTGGTTCTACGTATAGTATGCTAGCGGCGAGACACAATCAATATCTTCTATGAACGATAGCAATGGAAATACTATAGATGACAGTGCTGCTAAAGCAAAGTTACTAAACACAGCCATCCGAAATTCCTCTCCGGTCCAGACTGGATGCCAATTAGGTTCCCTTCAGAAAATGCTGAGCCAGAAGTTCCATACTTAACAATCATATACGACCGCTCGCTCGAAGAAAGATCCGTATGCAAATACTGGAAAGTTGTTAGGTCACACCAATATTCAAGAAAGGTAGTAGGAGCAATCCACTAAATTGCAAGCCCGTATCATTAACGTCGATATGCAGCAGGATTTTGGAACATACATAGTGTTCCAGTGTTATGAATTACCACGAAGAGAACGGTCTACTGGCACAAAGTCAACACGGATTTAAAAAACATCGTTCTTGTGAAACACAACTAGTTGTTTACTCTGCCACTGCTGTTCCTTTTCTACATAAACGATTTATCAGCCAGTTTGAGCAGTCGTATTACGTTGTTTGCAGATGATACTGTCTTTTATCGTCTAGTAAAGTCGTCAGAAGACCAAAACAAACTACAATATTCAGAAATGATATTTGTGGGGTGCGAAAATTGGCAATTGACTCTACATAATGAAAACTGTGAGATCATCCACGTGAGTGCCAAAAGAAATCCGTTAGACTTCGGTTACACGATAAATCGGTCGAATTTAAAGGCCATAAATTCAACTAAATATCTTGGAATTTCTATTACGAACAACTTAAACTGGAAAGAACACATAGAAATTGTTGTGCGGAAGACGAACCAATGACTGCGTTTTAGTGGCAGAACACTTCGGAGACGCAACACAGCGGCTGAAGAGGCGGCCTACGCTATCCTTGTCCGCTCTCTTTTGGAGTACGGTGTGCGATCCTTATCAGGTAGCATTAACAGAGTAGATCCAGAAAGTTCAAAGAAGGGCAGCACGTTTTGTATTATCGGGAAATAGTGTCACGGACATGATACACAATTTGGGATTGTCATCGCTATGACAAGAGCTTTTCTCGTTACAGCGGGATCTTCTCACGAAATTTCAATCACCAACTTTCTCTCCGAATGCGAAAGTATTTTGTTGACGCCGACCTACATAGGGAGAAACTATCATCATAATAAAATAAGGTAAATCAGAGCTCGCACGGAAAGATATATGAGTTCGTTTTCTCCGCTCTCTGTTCGAGAGTGGAATAATACAGAATTAGTGTTGAGGTGATTAGACGAACCATCTGCCAGGCACTTAAGTGTGGTTTCCAGAGTATCTACAAATCTGTGGATGTAGGTGTAGAACATTAGACCTATTCCAGCATAACCCCTATTTGTGTTTATAACCTAGTACTTACCTGGAGAGACGTCCTGTTGTTCCTGCCGCCACACTTCTTTAATTTGCACTATTTCTAAGCTCAACTCACCCATTTCCTTTTTCAAATTCTCTAACCTACCTACCTGATTAACGAATCTCGCATCAACCTGTAGAATATCACTTTTGTTTCTTCTGATGATGATATAGTCCTGAGAAGAGAATGGGCGGACCATTGTAGCATCGGAATACTTTGCCGAATAAGATGTCATACATTAGAGCATCATATACTCGGGAAAAATAGCTGCGGTAATTTCGCTTTCAGTTGTTTCCAGTGCCAACATAGCAAGGCCATGCTAGCTGACGTTGCCAGTTCAGATCAGTCAATCATCCAGACCGTTGCCCCTGCAGCTACTGGAAAGGTTGCTGCTCCTCTTCAGGAGCTATAGGTTATTCTGACCTCGCCGTAGACATCCCTCAATTGTGGTTTTGGCTGCACCTACGGCACAGCTATCCGGGTCTCAGAAACATGCAAGCGACCGCACCTCGTATTGGTCCATGGTTCATGGGGCCTCTTGAATCCGTCAAATCCATTCGCACGAGAGATTCTGACTAACGCTAGCAGCAATATAGCTACACAATAAAGTGTAGTTCCGTGGAATCGATACTGCAACAGTCGTAATTCGAGCAAACAACCAGCACTTAAATGCGATTACTGAATGAGAAACCTGCTGCTTGATCTCCCCTTGTACACGGAACGTATGGTGTTACTCCAGTCGGTCTCGTAAACTGGCATATGGCTGGGAGAGCAGTGTACTGGCCTCATGCCCATTCATATCATTATCCAGTGACGCCTGTGGACTGAGGATGATACGGCAGTCGGTCGGTGTCGTTGGGCCTTTATGGCCTATTCAGCTGGAGTTCAGTTTTTTGATGTTACTCCAGTCTACGTCATACAGTTACGCTGAAATGCTAATCAGTTTCATATCCAAGCGTTTTGTACACTTCATGCAATTTGACATTAGTTACAGGCCCTCTGTAGAGAGCCTTTGGAAACAGGAGTATCCTAATATGGTTCTTGTAAATGCTTCCAGTGCGATTTGCGACATTAAATCATCCTCTGTTAGACAAATAAATTACAAATTCATTTGTGACTTGACACCCAGTCTGCGGAACTTGAACTAACGATCGTATTTGAAATAATGTCCTTGGCTCGAAAATATCTACCTAGCGGCCGATCGCAATCGCAGACTTCATAAAATTTATTTGCAGAGCTTGTTAACTATTGCATAAAATGCATGTAAGTACGAGAAGTCAATGTGACTGATTAACTATTCGACACTGTTGTTAAAATTTCAAATCGAAATATTTTTTTAAAAATACAACTCCTTTTGCGGCTAATAGCTGATGAGTAAACAATACATGCTGGCCGAAAGTGCGCGTAATGCTGCATTAACATCTCACTAAATGTAGGAACACGTTCATTTCTTACCCCTGTTACTCCTTTTCTCACAACGCCCGACGAAATTTTTAGAGTTCACAACATAAAATGCTTCACGAAAACGTTTAACTATAAGACCACATGGCAACAGAATTTTTGTTATCCGTTCTTCCGTATTGATATAAATGCGAAAGTAGCTCTGTCTGTTACGCTTGTGCGACTAAACCACAGAACCGATTTTGATAAAATTTGGTTCGAAGATAGTTTGAACGTTGAGATAGAAGATGGGCTACTTTATAAATTGTGTAGTACAACACATTTACTGATTTGAAGGATATAAAGGGAAATCTGGAACAATTATTACTCTTTGTAAACCTTGATTTACTCTCTGACTTTTGGACTTTGTCATATTTGTGAAAATGATTCTATTGTTTGATACGTTCTACATAACACGATGAAACGTAATGAATAGAAAGCTTATACAATCCTCTACGTTTTTAATCCGTGCTTCCATAGTGATATCATTGAAAACCTGTAACATTTTAGCCGCTGAGCACCATGCATCTCTTGTAACTTCCTTGTTGCGTTCAACAATAAGCGAACAGCTCGTGGTCACGTGGTTAACACTGCTGGTTTCACGGTTACGGATTCCCGGTTTCGGTTTCCGGTTGGGATGGGCCTTTTTTTCTCCTCGCGTCGTGATGTCTGCCTTGTCCTCACCATCACTTTATCATCATCGACGTAAGACTTTCACCAATGCCCGGGCATCCCAACAGTGGTCTCCCGGCCAATAAAGTCATACACACATTTCATTTACTTTTACTGGTGCGGTAGCTCAGCTGTGGGCAATGGCTGAATACAATGCTTTTACATTTCTCAAGTCTTTAATCCATGCCACGCCACTCTTCCATAGTAATATTATAAATGCGAAAGTGACTCTGTCTGTCACGTCTCCACTACTAACACGTTGAAGCGATATCCATGAAATTTAGCGTGATATAGCTTGAGCCCTGATGAAGAAATTAGGCTACTTAACTAAGTGTTTAGCACAAGATAGTTAATGATTTGAAGAATATTACGAAAATTAAGGAAAAATATTTACTCTTTGAAAAAGTTATTCACTCTTTCACGTTTGAATTTTATTGTGAAAATGCTGTTGTTAGTTGCTACGTTGAACGTAATCAATACAATGCCTACTCAATTTTCAACGTCTTTAATCCATACTTCCGTACTAATACCAGTATTATTAACTGCGAAAGTGGCTTACTTTGTTCCGTCCTTCACGACTCTATCGCTGAACCGATTCCTGTGATGTTTGCTACGGAAACAGCCTGAACCCTGAGGCAGACCATAGACTAATTTAGAATATTGTATCTTTTTTAGTATTATTAACATTTTAAATACAGTACACGTGAGCGGCACGCAGACCACGATAGTCAACGACTCTTAGTGTCTATAGATTATTCTGTAACTGTGCAAATCCACTGTTATCGTGTACGTGATTTATGATATTAAGTTCCCACGCCACCTGGCATAGCTGGAGAGTTTTGGTGTAGATACAACAATAAAATCGTTCGGATGTTTAAAAATTTTGCTGTAAGCCTGCGAAACGTAAGTCTGATTAAGCGCATATTTCTAAGAGAGCTCAATCTGCGAAAGTTACTCGAATCCATGAAAGCTCAGAACAATCTTATGTCAGCCGAAAGTGGATGCAGAACATCAGTCACAAACGAGTCGCATTTTAGACGTCGGGAGTCAGAAGTCTCTTACAACTTCCAAGACGCTTGAAGAACCTCAACGACGTCGAAATTTAACAGTGTGTAATGCCTCTATATGTGGAGTGTGGAAGGCTTTCGGTGAGGCTGCAGTTGATTATCATCTATTAACTGTCTTTGTTAATAATAAATTAGTCATCATAGGGGGATGTATCAAAAATGTAGCACCATGATGCATTAAAATGGAGGGGAGAGACGGTGGCAAAATCTCACACCCAGTTCTAGGTGGGTCGAGAAATACCGAACGACTCCCCCTTTGCACGACTATAATGAATCGAAGCATTTTTTAAACATACTGCATCCTTTCAGATTCGACATGCAGCAAAAAACAGGAACACATTCATTATGTACCTACATACCGGCACTGCATACATCTCTTTATACATACGTCTTTACCCCACTGTATAGACAGACATCTCGCAAAATTACTAGCTTACTTATTTCCTACTGCTCATCGTAACAAAACTACTGATAAGCGAGCGAAGCAGCTGGTAACAGCCAGTTTTTTAATGGTACGTAGAGTTACGAACTCAAATATCAATATCCCAAAGTAGTTCCAGGCAACTCTCAAAAATTCTCGAGAAAATAGACTTTGAAGTTTTCCAGCGGCTTTTAACACCCTAAACTAAGTTCTGCTTTCCGACAGGCATTATGGCTCAATGGTAGACTGCTGGTCTGCCACCTGGGCGGCCTGGCTTTGATCCCGGTCAATACAATTTTTTAAATATTGGTGCACGTCTTCCGAGATATTCAGTGAATCGTTAGTTACATATAGATGGAAAAAAATCGGTAGCACTCAAATCTGGTAATCGCTGGATTGCTGGCTCGAGTTTCGTTTCGGTTCATACATTTCCTTTTGTTTCGTTCAGTTCGAGTACCTACGTCATTTAAAAATGAAATTCAAAAAATCATGTTGACTAATAACTAGATAATTGTCATTTTTACAATAAATTTATTTCTAGTAACATATCTCCCTCTAAAGTCTAGCATTATTGCAAACAGAAATTCTTAATTAGAGATTTTTTATAGAAAATTGTTATTACGGATAGTTTAAATTTAAAAAGATTTATTCTTTTTCGTAATCTTCATGTACTTTATATTTCACTGAAATACCATAGAACTGGGATCTTTGTTTCAAAATTTGCGCTGAGCCAGAACCGAAACCTAGCCGCCCACAGTTCATGTAACAATTCCATCACAGAACCGCAGTGCCCGTTCGATAAAACGATTTTATATTAGAGCATTAAAAGCACGCGACAAACTTCAAAGTCGATTTTCTCCAGAGTTCTTGAGAGTTGCATTGACTGCTTTGGGATATTCATATTTGAGTTCTCAACTTCAAGTAGAATAAATTTTAAAAAATACAAAAATGCGATTCCGTGTAAGACCCACACTGACTTTTCTAGCAAAACTTTTGACTTTTGGCAATGCGGCAGTCTACTGACCAAAGGAATACCAACTCCTCTTGAAGTCTTCATCTCTCAACGCTAACTGCCGTTTTTCTGTCACCATAAAACAACTCTCATCCAACCCTTTCATCCCCTTGTTTCCTCTGCTACCACAGCGATATAGGCCGTCTTTGGCTGTCGCTTTTGACGCCTCCTTTCCACCCGCAACCACGCAATATGAAATTTACAATCTTCGATCTTACTGTTTGATTTACATCAATGACGCCTAATACGAAGCGCACTAAAATGCATGTCAATGTCATGAAAATAATTAGTTATTTCTTTTATAATTTTAAATTCACAATCTGTAACACCGTGAGCTGGTCCTTTCACTAACACAAATCAAATCTCTTCGCTTAGCTGGAGTAATCGATCACCACTTACACCGAAATACCATCTGTGTGCAGATTCCCTTGCTGGAATTTCGTAGTGAGCCCAAAGCCAACGCGTTTACTCTGGAAAATTCGTTCTTAACACTGTCCGGCATCGATAATTCTTCATTTTATGAAACAGGAACGTTTTTACACCATTTTTTACGACAGAGTCTTTGTGATAGAGATATACAGTTAATTACATCCTCCATATTTCATAGCTCTTCGGGAACTAATCATCTGCGAGTAGCTTTCTCTCGATATGGTATACTTGCAAAAATTTGAAGATTCTTCCAGGCCGAAAGCAGTATATCATCGAGTCTAAAGTCGGTGTTACGCGTCACTGTGTTAATGTCTTCCGAGCGACGACAAATTTTTTTTATTCGTCTTGCTTACCTTGGATGGGAAGCGAGTAAGCTGGACCCTTACCACAGACGTGCAACCGAAGACACGTTTCCTGAAGCAAGCGCGTTTCCCGCCATTTAGGGGTCGTGCGACAGGCGTTGGCAGCTCGCGCCTGCGCCTCCTAATCTCCCGAACACGCGTTACACGAACCATCGAGGTTTCGCTCGGCGTGTGGAGGCTGCGGCGCCATGTGTTTGATTACGCGAGTGGAAGCCAGCCGCAGTAATCACATTAGACGCGCCTCGCGGGGGCAGCGCACACCTGTCGCTGGAAAAAAATCCGCGCCGCCTCTGTCAACTGTGCGGGATGGACGCCTACGTCACATCCGCATCCGCGTCTCCAAAGGGGAGCGTCGGGTCCACCTGAGTCAGTGTCGTCTGCACCCACAGGGCGTCAATATCGCTTGACATTCCCTTTTAGAGTATTGTGTCTGGAGAAAATAGTGAGAATCGTTGAACAAAATACGACTATACGGAACATTAGATCTGGATTTTGAGTTCAGGATTTACTAGTAAATAGAACATAATACGATGTTCATAACAGGGTGAAATCGACAGATGTGAACGTAACTACCCCCCTTTCCCCACGAAAGAACTCCTTGCGACATAAAGGGCAGTTCAAAATGAACATAGCGATTACAGACGGCTGTAATTACTTAACGCAAAGCAATTCATCGATACGTGTTACAGAGAGTGTAAAAGAAAGTTCCAGAAACATTTTACAAAGTAATAGGTGTTCCATATTACTGCACTTGGTCACAAGGACCACATCTAAGCTTCAACGCGTTTCGCGCTAAGGACTCGGAAGCATATTTGAAGTCACAGCGCAGTACAAATGTGTATGTTTAGTTCTGGAATTGTTTTCAGCAGAGGTTGGACGTACGTAACCCCATAAAAGATATCTGGAATCTCTTTTCACCTAGATGAGCAATAGCCAGGGACTAGAGCTCATGAAAGTAAGACCAAGCCTACTCACAACTTCATCAATACCAAAATGCAAGTATTTACTTTGCTTTTTTAAACAGAAGTAAAATATTATTTTTCGCCAGAAGAGCGAAACATAAATTCATTGGTATAGTTCTTCTGGTGGTCTAACAAGAAATTACGGAGTATATAAAACATTGAATACGGGAAATTTTGTACTCATGTTGCTATTCTAATAGTTCACGACACATTCCACGAATATTAAACACCGAGTTAAGTGATTAGTGATATTTATGCCGCTCTCTGTAGAGCCCAGAGAGTGCTAACATTATTCTGATGAAATAGCTCCATTTTTAGCAGTCATATATAACCGCTTACTCGACGAAAGACACGTACCAGAAGATTGCAAAATTGCACAGGTCACACCAAAGCACAAGAAACAAATCAGAAGTAACCCGCTGAATTCCATCTTCAGTTGCATTTTTGATCATGCACTGTGTTCGAACATTAGGGAATCTCAAATTTTTGAACATACCCTGCGTTTTAACATTGTGAAATCTGAAAGAAAACTATCAGGTGACACAATCAGTACGGGCAAAGAAAATATCGTTCTTTTAAACATGACTGGCTCTTTGTTTGCACGAAGTAACAAGTGCGATCGATCGGAGATCTCAAATTGTTTAAATTTCTTGGTTTTCCAGAAGGCTTATGACACAGAACCGCACGACCGGCGTCTAATCATAAAGCTTGCCTTTGGAGTATTGCCTCAGCTCTGCGACTGGATTCGTGACATTCTGTCAGAACGCTCACATTTCGTAGTAACTAGCGGGAAGTCAAGGAACCGTTATAGGCCATCTCCTGTTCTAGCAGAGACCCGTGTACCTTCAGCGGTTGCATGGTGTGCAGCGCTCTACTTAGGCGTGAGATGTGTGTTTCTTCGCTACTAGGAATGTAATCGAGTCTCACGAGTTCCTTGTACGACTACCGGCATGCTCCCGCGTATCAGTTCCCCTTTGAGCGGTATTTTTTAGTCGTGGGGTGACACTTTTGGTCTCACTTATTACTGTAGGCACAGTATTGGCACTTTGATCGGCTTCGAGCCGTCCAAACGCTCGTCCACGATCGTAAGCACTCAACGTATGTCTTGCAGACATGTTATCGTACCACACGAAACGTTGCACTAATTGCTTGCACAACCATCTTCGTCAAACGCCGCACTGGATCAAGTGACGAATGCCTGCCGTTGTGGCCGAGCGGTTCTAGGCGCTTCAGTCCGGAACCGCGAGACCGCTACAGTCGCAGGTTCGAATCCTGCCTCGGGCATGGATGTGTGTGATATCCTTAGGTTAGTTAGGTTTAAGTAGTTCTGAGTTCCAGGGGACAGATGACCACAGATGTTAAATCTCATAGTGCTCAGAGCCATTTGAACCAAGTGTCGAACTCATACAAGGTGTTTGTGCAGTTAACGCGTCCCGCCCTCCACGTTTCCTTTTACTATCATGGTCGGATATTCCTCCGAATTGTTGGTCCTTCCTTAGCAACTTTAGCAAGTATCAGTTGTCCTTAGCAACTGTAAAGCAGTGTAATTAAAATACAAGCGTTTTTCGCTATAGCAAGATCTTTTCACGTAATTTCAATCACCATCTTTTCTCTCTGAGTACGAAAATATTTTGTCGACTACTATCTAGGCAGAGAGAAATGACTGCTGTAATAACACAAGAGAAACCAAACCTGTCATGAAAAGATTTAGGTGCTCGTTTTTCCCATACGCTAGTCGACAGTGGAACGGACAAGAAATAGTGTGAAAGTGATTTTGTGAAACCTCTAGCGTGCATTTAAGTGTGGGGTTACAAATTAATCACATAGACGTAGATGTATAAAGGAAATATAGAATAATCCTAATCCGATATTCTTCCCATTCATTTGGGCTATATCCAAGGTCGACTAAATTCTCTGCTTCCAGTCTCAATTTCTAGGATAAGCCGTAAGCAAATGTGAAGGGGTCATTATAACAACATCGTCTTCCACTTTCATTTCCTTTTTAAAAGCAAACGAAGTCGAGTTTTAAATTATAGAGCTGGCCGAGATGGGATCCACGGAAATTGGATATGCAGAGCTATACTTGGGAAGATGTGACTCAAGTCCAACGTATCCGCTAACAAATGCTCCAGTTTTCAAGGATGGATAAGTTGCGGTAAATGTCTGCAATTTCTATCATTTCTTTTGTCACCCAGTTCGGTGGTCGTTTTGGGTATGACTGTTTTTCTTGTTGACGATCTAATCTGGGTGTACGTCAGGGCTCTGAACTGACGAATTTCATTAATTCACCTTTCGTCAGGCCAGTCAGTTCGGGTTTTTAAGCCGCACGTTTGTCGCATTTAAAACAAGTACGACGAATTCATGTTTTTGCCATAGCCATTATAGAAAGTTGTGAAATTTTCTCTCATAGGCTCCTGCATTTGTGATTCGAGCGAGGCCTAAACTTGAAGAACGACCAATAACATAAGACTTTTACTTACCGTTGTATTCAACAGATATTCATAGATATTCTATAAGAGTGCCCCAACGTGTTATACGATTCGTGAGTGTGTTGTTGTTCTGATACTTGTCTAAAATCCACCAGCAGTGTAATCTGCCAACTGAAAGACGCAAAAAATATTGTTTTGTCAGCCTCGATCTTTGCTGCTACTCTACTATGGAATAGGTTAAAATACCTCTTGATAATTGGAAAGTACTGCTATCACTAGCAAATACCAATGGAGAGTCTGGGAGCTAATTAATGATGAAACTAACGGTGCATAATGGCATTTCACGATTACCGTTGACTTTTGAGCGTGTTGTCTGATGTCTCGGAATCTACGTGATGGAGTCACCGATAGGGAGGCCACAAGCAATCAGTTCCCATTGCGGTCGCTGTCTGTTTTAAATATCCGTAATAAATGCGCACGATCTAATTTTTACATACCCAGTGATATCCGTGTAATGAGATAGATTGCTTTTGTCAGCTCATTAATGACGACATCTATACAATAAGGTACGTACTCATGATATGGGAGAAAAATAATAATTAGTCTGATCTCTCGAAATCTACGTGATGGAGTCACCGATAGGGAGGCCACAAGCAATCAGTTTCCATTGCGGTCGCTGTCTGTTTTAAATATCCTTAATAAACGCGTGCGATCTAATTTTTACATACCCAGTGGTATCCGTGTAATGAGATAGATTGCTTTTGTCAGCTCATTAATGACATCTGTACAATAAGGTACGTACTCATGATATGGGAGAAAAATAATAATTAGTCTAGTATTCGAGAGAACTACAAATGGTCCCCTTTGTCTGCAATATATTCAGGGGGTAACGGTAGCGCGTCATCGTACACTGCTCTGGGCGGCAGTATCTTCAAACACAACCGCGGAAAAAAGGTGACGGTTTGAAAAGGGACAAAGCTGCAGCCACGAAACGTTCACACAGCCTACTCTCGGATACACAGTCCGTATTGTTGCCGTTGTGCAGGAGAGCAACACGCCCCTGCACAGAGGGAATTTGCCGCTTGCTTCCCCTATAGAATTTTCGGGGACGCGCTTTAGATGGTATGAACATAGCGGTGTGTAAACAGTTGCAGTTACTTGTCTGCGCGTTTTTCGTTTACACCTGCGGGGAACGTCACTTGGTGTTTTCAAAGCGGCTTTGGAAAAAAAAGAAGTGGTGAAACACCGAGTGTCTGAAGCTGGGAACTTTTACCAGTTGCGCCGATAAAGAGCACACCCACGCAAGACAAAATACTCTTAGTAATAAATGGCGGAAACAGCCTCTGTACGAACTTTTTGAATTCAGTAGTTAGAAAATTATTATCTGTAAGTATTAAGAACTATAGATAAAATAAGTGTAAGATCGACACCCACGCAAGACAAAATACTCTTAGTAATAAATGGCGGAAACAGCCTCTGTACGAACTTTTTGAATTCAGTAGTTAGAAAATTATTATCTGTAAGTATTAAGAACTATAGATAAAATAAGTGTAAGATCGATTTTTCATTTCAAATTTAAGCTGATTTTAATAAAATCTTCTCGGCCGTACAGCCGTATCAAGTGGCTAAAAACCTACAGGTTTTTTACTGAGTAATCCTCGGCAGTTGTCAAGTACTAACTGAATGCCTTGTTGCCTTTCTTTCCCTTTATTTACTTTCCATTCCTTTGTTTGTGGCGGCACGAGTACAACATGCAGCTCTTCAGTCATAAATATTTATAGAGAAACAAAGAGATTTAAACCACAATAAAGATAATATATTTACAATTATTAAAGATTATTAAAATAATTTCACACTCATGTTTCCTTTTTTTACAAAAAAGGAGACAGAGGGAGATTGCGAAAAAACTGACGGAGCTCTTTACGGCACTGAAACCGGAAGGATCTGCGACGGTATGATAGAGTTCGGAAGTTGAGAAGTATGGTGCGGAACTTGAATTGAGCTGATGGCGGAAACTATTGGTTACGGGTGGTAGAAAGACTACATAATAGATCGGATTTCATGCTCCGGGATGTGAAACTGACATGGGGAATGTGTGGGTGTGAGGTTGGTGAAATATGTGGGTATGGGCGCAGCAGGGTACCAGGATGGGAAATTGGACTGAAAAATGTAGTTACTGGGGTCGAGTTTGTGGGTTGTGTACCCTACATATGCAAAATGTTTGTGAACTGGAAAGAAAAGTGATGAGCTAGTAAAGTATTCTTGCAGGGGCGAGTAAACAGATCGGAAACCAAGGGGGGAGTGGCTCTCCCGGTTAGCCGAGCGGTCTAATGCACGTCTTTCCGGAGTGGGAAGGAGCGCCTGGCCACGGGCATAAATCCGCCCGGCGGATTTGTGTCGAGGTCCGGTGAGCTGGGCAGTCTGTGGATGGTTTTTAGGCGGTTTTCCACCTGCCTCGGCGAATGCGGGCTGGTTCCCCTTATTCCGCCTTAGCTACACTGTGTCGGCGATTTCTGCTCAAACAACTTATCCACGTACGCGTACACCACCATTTATCATGCAAACATAAGGGGCTACGCTCGTCAGGTGTGAGACGTTCCCTGGGGGTGGGAGGGAGAGCGGGGTTCCATTTGGGGCCGAACCGCACAATATCCCTGGGTTCGGTGTGGGGCGGTTCAGGGGTGAAGTGGACTGCGGTAGTCGTCGTGGGGTTGTGGACCACTGCGGCTGCGGCGGGGATGGAGCCTCTCCGTCGTTTCTAGGTCCCCGGTTAACATATAATACAATGCAAAGGGTGGAGTGCGTGACATTCACACATTTGGAGAGAATGATGAGAACTTTGGTGAAGCAGATATCGGGATTGTACTGGCATAGCAGACGATGTAAGGAATCAAGGTACTATAGGTTGAAACGTCTCCTTAGAAAAATTATACACGACTGTGCTTAAACTGACACACAATATTTTTTTTTTTTTTTTAGCGCCACGCAATCTGACTTTCAGTAATCCATACAAAGGAATGGCCCTGACTAACATTAACCTACAAGTTTCACAATTCACTTACCTCACAAAAATCTTCGTTACTCAAACTACTGCAATACAGCGAGCGCCACTACCGCCAGCTAAATAAAAGATTCAAACAACAGAAGGCACTAACTACTGATAGGCATAGTTAGCGAATGAAAGATTTTAAGAGAGAACAAACAATGTATTTACCTTAATAGTCATAATATATATATCAGTTCATGACACCAATTATTACAAATTTGAAAACTCCGCCATCTCTCTCCCCACGTCCACCACTGCTGGCGGCTCACCTCCAACTGCGCAACGCTACGCGCTGTTAGCATCCAGCTGCCGCTGCCCGACACTACAATGGCAGACAACAATGCAAACTAGCCACAGACTGCGCACAGCACAGCCAGTGATTTTCATACAGAGCGCTATGTGGCGTTACCAATAAGAAAACCTAAACAGCCTACTTACATAGCCCCCATGCTCACCGCAAAAAATTTTTACAAATTGTTTTGGGCAGTGGCCAATAATGATTTGATAAAGTTTTTCATAATTACTATAACAAAGATATCAAATGCACACACTTATTGATACAATGTTGGTCGGAAGCTAAAATTTTCTCACAGTCCATAAAGACAGTCCTGATTGTTCGTCACAGTAAAATTGCAGTGTTTCTTTCAAAGTCTGAGCAATAAAAGAAATTGCACTTGGAAGAAGTGGATTTCTAAGCAGTCTTGAAGAAGTAGTGTTGTCCTTCCAACGAAAGACAGTGCTGACTCTTGACATGCAGACAGGTAATGGGCCACAGCAGAGTCAATCGACGTTGAATACTATCGGTAGGTAGGTCATCACAGAGCAGACCCACTGTAGTCCTGGTAGAGATTACTGCTGCCGCTGCCCGACACTACAATGGCAGACAACAATGCAAACTAGCCACAGACTGCGCACAGCACAGCCAGTGATTTTTCATACAGAGCGCTATGTGGCGTTACCAATAAGAAAACCTAAACAGCCTACTTACAAGGTCTACAGACCTGCAGTAAGTTGAAATCCTCATCGTTTAGCAGATTAGTGGTTTTATTCTAACGTAGTGTACCTGCTGGACACAAGAAATGTATCGCAGTTACGAATATGTTCAACCAACAGGTGTATTACGGAATTACGACGATGACAATTTGTGCAGGATTGGACTCGGATCAGGGCTTTCCCTCTTATGGCGAGCGGTCGCCTAACCATTTGGCTACCCGAGTACGGGTCACGGGCAGACGCAAACTTCCAATGTCGTCAACCATCTCTCTACAACCTGTACTCGTACATCCATTATGGCGGTTAAGGGGCTCAGTCCGGAACCGCACGACTGCTACGGTCGCAGGTTCGAATCCTGCCTCGGGCATGGATGTGTGTGATGTCCTTAGGTTAGTTAGGTTTAAGTAGTTCTAAGTTCTAGGGGACTGGAGACCATAGATGTTAAGTCCCATAGTGCTCAGAGCCATTTGAACCATCCATTATGTATACTCCCGTGCAGGGGAGATATTTTACTTAAAAGTCGCTTGCTCAGAGTGAGCAGAATAATATGATATTGCAGTGCCTGTGTTATTTCGAATTACGATGAAAGGTTCCTTCGGACAGAATGTGCTTGCGACCAGCGGGAAATACGGGTTCGCTTCCCGATCCGACACAAATGTACATTGTCATTCCATAACGGACCTGATGGTTGTCCATATTGGCAACTTTGAATACATTTCTTGTATTTCATAACGGCTGTAGTCGCCGTAGTGGCTGTTCCTCTGAATGTGCATGAATGCTCGGAAGAACATTGCAGCGTTCGTCTTAAGAACACTGACTCTGCAGTGTCGTACTTTGGTTGGATTTTTAATAGATAAGTTTTCGTGTTAGTTTATGGTCAAGGAGTAGTTTGAGATATTTTGGTGTATTAGGTAGTTGGACAGGACGATCATACACAATTAGCAAAAAGTTATGGTGCTGGAAGCTGTGAGTGGTTCGTCCTTTAAACATTGCTTAGGTTTCGTATGACTTTATATAATGTAACGACTGCTAGCACCAGGATATGAAGTGATGGCGTTGAAAAGATTGCTGGAATTTCTGGGTGGAGAGCTATGAAGGGGGGGGGGGGGGGGGGGATCGTCATCAGCATATTGGGTCCGCAGCTCATGGTCTAGTGGCTAGCGTTGCTACTCCTAGATCTCGAGGTCCCGGGTTCGATTCCCGGCCGGATTGGGGATTTTCTCTGCCAGGGGGCTAGGCATTTGTGTTGTCCTCATCATTTCTTCATCATCATTCGTGACAGTGGCTGGATTGGAGGGCGTAAAAAATTGCAGTGTGATAAAGTTGGGACTTTGTACGGGCACTGGTGACGGCGCAGTTGGGCGCCCCACAAACCAAACATCAGTACATTGGAGACGGACGGAGTGGGGTGGCTTGTGTTTGTCAGCAGCGTAAAAGGAATGGAGGGACGAGATTTGAGGCACTCTTGTATAAGGATGGAAGCTATGGCAATTGGTGTTTATTATGATAAACGACGGATAATTGGATAGAAAAGAGACAACAACGTGCATACAATTCATTGGGTGTGGATTGGTGTGCCGTTTGAACTGGAGACCGGAATGTCATACTTTATCATAAATTATGTGAATACAAGATATACAAAAAAGGCAGATTTTCGGTTATTAATCTGACAGAAGATGAGTGAGTTATAGGAGTTGGCAAACGAAGGATGATTTGGGGTTAATAGTAAGGTTAACAGTAAGGAATAGGTGTTGGCTTAGGTGAGTTGGAAGAGGATCGATTCGAAGATCTTGCTAAACACCGATGCGGGGCTGATGGGTCGTTGGGAGCAGGCGTCACGGGCGGGTTTGTTGGGTTGAAGGAATAGTGCGATTCGGGACAGCGTTGTCGATGCCGCCCCCCCCCCCCCCCCGTCCCCTCTTATACAGTCATGTTGTGCAATGTGACGTCACTGGTGGTCAGTCCCTCGCTAGATGAGAGGATATTCACGTTCCTAGAAGTCAGAAGAACCGAGGAGTAGTCAGTCGAAAGCTCGTGGGATTTTAACCACATGACGCCGTTGGCAGCCCATGAAGATTTTTTATTCATCGCCGAGAGATTAAGCATTCGTATGTTAAGTTCTTTTATTTTTTCGCAGTTTTTAATCAGTCAAGCGTGATAGGCCATCACAGAACTCTAAATCCAATTCAGCTACGACCCCGAGAGCTGAAAGAAAGGCCAGAACCTCCCGTTTGACATTATTTAGGAGGAAATTATCTGATTCCGGCATTTGTGTAGCCGCCGAAGGGAGTCACCCGTAAATCTTGACCGGGAACTGGGAGTGGAGTCTATTTAATTGAATCCTGAAACGATTCTGCTCTGTTCAGTCCAGAAAAGAAATCTCCAATGAAAGAAACAGTAACGAGATTTAAACGTAAATACTTATAACGCGGGGTTATCCATAAATTTAAGAAATTCTCTGAAAAGGAAGACGATAAAATGAAATCAGAAATACTAAATTCTGTCTCCTGAAACTCCTTCACCAGAAAAAAAACATCATTTAGCACATTCGACGGTGGCAACGATGAGAAAATGATAGATACAACAATAACTGAGCGTTCAGATCGCTCGATAGAGGCAAGACCTGATTGGGTATCCTCTGGGCTCTGTATTGAATGTGCGGAGCAACTGGCCCCTCTTCTAGCATTAGTTGAGCTGTATAACTCATTCAATGAACGGAGCGCGCCACGATACTAGAAAGAGGCGCATGTCGTACCAGTTTGTGTTCGATGGCCAGATAGACGCCCAGCACAGTAGTCATATTTCATAGACTCCTTTTTCTTCTACAAGTAATGCACCACTTATTACATTCACGTAGCAGGTCTTTTCTGGCGAACGAACTCCTACGTGCCATCATGGTTTCCGGGAGCACCGATCCTGTGACATCCAAAATGCAGTAGACAGCTAAACTATGGTTTATTTTCCTTCAAGAGGGGTTTTGATTGGGGTTCCGCATATACACTTGCACCTACATTAGTGTGTTTCTTTTAACTTGAGACAGCTAAATAACTCGAAAACAGTTCATCATACGAAATAAATGTTCTAGGTGAAAAGTTAAGATTAGTAAAGGGTACACATGTGTGCTACAGCTGGCCACCTAAATCCACCCTTCTTCCGTGGGCGGCGTGAACTTTGTTTTCTTGAAATGGGAAACATTGTTTTCCATTCGTACAAAGCGTTGAAACCATGTTAAAGGGATTTTCATAATCCTTCTAGTTTGCAATTGATTGGCAGTTTACTATTTCTACCAAAAAAAATCGAGTGAACCTGTTTTTGCACTTAAGAACCGACACATTTGATTCTACGTTTCATGTACCGTGTAAATGTAAACCTTCCTGTTCTGACGTTTGATATTTATATTACAACATTACTTTCGTGTTGCAAATTTGATCGAATAGTACAACATCTTCAGCCGTTTCATTGACTGGTTAGAAACCACGTTTAGCGTGATCCTGGAACAACAGCGTGGCTGTAATAGTTTTTTGTTGCCACCGGGATGGTTGATTTCGGTGAGCCGCCTTGCCTCTGACCATTGGGGTGCTTGGTTTCGGTGAGTATCCATTGCAGCTGTGACTGCCACTATCACTTCACGGTCATCTTACCACAACTGTTGCGGTTTCTATTCTGCCAGTAGCCGCGTAGCGGTCAGCACGGGAATTACGGTGGTTGGATGGAAACATACACCGAAATCAGTCGCCCTGATTGGGGGGTTTCGAGGACGACCATCGAAATCAAGCATACCGATTGCTTTCGGACTCACGACAATCAACCCTGTGGGAACAGAAAACTACGTTACCATACGATCAGCTTATTTGCCAGAAACGTACAGCCATATTATTTGTACTATACAATCACATTTGCAACAGCTGAGTGACACCTCATTGGGCTCAAGAGCTACGACACTGCGATACTGACTACTGTGCCCAGTGTGGCTCAATGGCACACATGTGGGAAAAATTGACGTGGATCTAGATGCAGCAACGAGGACAATAACAGGCTGCACCAAATCTACTCCTGTATGCTGGTTACCACCTTTAAGCAAAATTGCGTCACCAGACCTCCAAAGACATAATGCCCTCTTCAAGGAATATCAAAAATTACTTAAAATCCTCGAGCTTCCAATGCAATCTAACGTTCCTGCACTCCGAATGAACCGATTAAAATCTAGGCAGCCATCTGTCCTACCGGCAGAATCGCTACAGGTAGCTACTTTCAGTATCAACAAAAAGTGGACAGAAATGTGGAACACTTGCCCATGAGGAACATCAGACCCTCCGAAGACCTGACACAAGACCAGTCGGTATGGCACTAATGCAACGTGCTGGAAAACAATTAATCGGATCCACACAGGTCACGGCATCTGTGCTCGAAACCTCTACCGATGGGGAAGGGCTCCATCTTCTTAGTGAGGCCGTGGAAATGAACACCAGACGATCCATTACAACGTCACAAGCTGTAGCAGACGAGCCTACCGTGGAAACCAGAATGAGATTTTCACTCTGCAGCGGAGTGTGCGCTGATATGAAACTTCCTGGCAGATTAAAACTGTGTGCCCGACCGAGACTCGAACTCGGGACCTTTGCCTTTCGCGGGCAAGTGCTCTACCAACTGAGCTACCGAAGCACGACTCACGTCCGCTACTCACAGCTTCACTTCTGCCAGTATCCGTCTCCTACCTTCGAAAACTTTACAGAAGCTCTTCTGCGAAACTTGCACAACTAGCACTCCTGAAAGAAAGGATATTGCGGAGACATGGCTTAGCCACAGCCTGGGGGATGTTTCCAAAATGAGATTTTCACTCTGCAGCGGAGTGTGCGCTGATATGAAACTTCCTGGCAGATTAAAACTGTGTGCCCGACCGAGACTCGAACTCGGGACCTTTGGCTTTCGCGGGCAAGTGCTCTACCAACTGAGCTACCGAAGCACGGCTCACGTCCGGTACTCACAGCTTCACTTCTGCCAGTATCCGTCTCCTACCTTCCAAACTTTACAGACGCTCTTCTGCGAAACTTGCAGAACTAGCACTCCTGAAAGAAAGGATATTGCGGAGACATGGCTTAGCCACAGCCTGGTTCTGGAAACATCCCCCAGGCTGTGGCTAAGCCATGTCTCCGCAATATCCTTTCTTTCAGGAGTGCTAGTTCTGCAAGTTTCGCAGAAGAGCTTCTGTAAAGTTTGGAAGGTAGGAGACGGATACTGGCAGAAGTGAAGCTGTGAGTACCGGACGTGAGTCGTGCTTCGGTATCTCAGTTGGTAGAGCACTTGCCCGCGAAAGGCAAAGGTCCCGAGTTCGAGTCTCGGTCGGGCACACAGTTTTAATCTGCCAGGAAGTTTCATATCAGCGCACACTCCGCTGCAGAGTGAAAATCTCATTCTGGAAACATCCCCCAGGCTGTGGCTAAGCCATGTCTCCGCAATATCCTTTCTTTCAGGAGTGCTAGTTGTGCAAGTTTCGCAGAAGAGCTTCTGTAAAGTTTGGAAGGTAGGAGACGGATACTGGCAGAAGTGAAGCTGTGAGTAGCGGACGTGAGTCGTGCTTCGGTAGCTCAGTTGGTAGAGCACTTGCCCGCGAAAGGCAAAGGTCCCGAGTTCGAGTCTCGGTCGGGCACACAGTTTTAATCTGCCAGGAAGTTCCTACCGTGGAAACCTGGAAGATTTCTTTGAAGTGACAGAGGCAGCCCTTGAATGAATCGACAAATTACACATTAATTTATATACTTATTTTCTAAATTATAAATTATGAAATTAATATATTTTTGTAAAATTTTGTAAACTATGTAATCCACAGTTGCTAGCCGCTGTTCATATGTAATGCCACACGCTAAATAAATAAATAATAATACATTTGCAACATTCTAGCAACATTTGAACATCAATATCAACCGTTGCAACACAAAGCTTCACAATGACAGATTTAAATGAAATTCAGAATCAAATGCGTCGGTTCGTAATTGCAAAAGCAGGTACACTTGTTACTTCTCGCTTATATTGCCATCGGCCACGAATGGAAAATAGTAGTTTGAGTAAACCGTTCGTATTTTTTGGCGTAGAACCCGAATGTGCAATAAAAATGGAGTTCCCATTTGAAAATACAAAGATGACCCCATCCGGGCGGGAGGAATGGTTAGGTGGTGGCCAGCTGTAGCACAGACGGATGTCCTCTTTAGACCGTGCGACTGCTACGGTCGCAGGTTCGAATCCTGCCTCGGGCATTGATGTGTGTGATGTCCTTAGGTTAGTTAGGTTTAACTAGTTCTAAGTTCTAGGCGACTAATAACCACAGCAGTTTAGTCCCATAGTGCTCAGAGCCATTTTTTGTCCTCTTTAGTGTTGTCAACTCTTCGCCTAGAACATTTTCTTTCGTACGAAGCGTCGTTTTCGAGACATTTAGTTGTCACCAGTTAAAACAAAGACCATGTCCTCCGCGGGCCGCTGTACAGTGCTTGGCGGAGCGACCATCGTGCCACAATTATCGAGTTACTTTCCTATTCAATTCGTGTACTGAATGAGGGAGAAACGACTGTCCACATGACTCCGCACGCGTCATTGTCTTTCTCATCTTATTCTTTAGGTCTCTAAGTGAGATAATCGTTGGCAGCACAATGATCGCACAGCCTTCATCGAATACACGGTTTCACGAGAAACGGTTCGTCTTTTTCCAGGGATTGCCGCACACTTCCATACCGTTGTCTAGCACAAAAAAGGAAAAAAAAACCACCACGTGCGAACGGAATATCTGAACAGACACGTGTTTGTACTGAAGGCTTCTAGAGAAGTAGCTGTATAAGTAAAACTTCAAAAATATGTTAATTACTGTTAAGACAAGTCCTGTATACATATCCTGTAAACTGACTCGTTCCCCATCATTTTTATAACACAATCGTTCACATGATCTACCAAAGCGATGAATATGTAACTAACTAATTGAACATATCAGTAAGTCGCGACTTAATAGACTTACAAGGGATGACAATCGGTGCAAGTCGCACGGGTCATTTCATACCGGCGAGTAGACAAGAATTGGGGATTCCGAGGTGAAAGAATGTTTAGATTGGATTTCCAGTATCATAAAAATGTTTCGAATTGCGTAAGTCGTCGCATGGGACTACTGTAAGTGTTTCATGAACGGCACCACGCCACCTCAGCAGAACAGTGTGAAATTGTACTACGAGTCTATTACGGGTCTGATCACCGCCATCTTAAATGTGGGGCTCAGGAACCCACTTCTGACAGGACTGTGAAGAGACTTATGCACGACATAGGCTTCACCAGTGGAGGAGCGACTCGATATCAATATTACATCAAGTCCTTTCTTCCGACTTTTGACCACTCGTATAGAACGCATGGCCATACGTCACGAAAGGCAGCGATTTTATACTGAAGTGACAAAATCTTAGAACCGAGGAAATTTCATCCACGAATCTGTTCTAAATCTAGGTGTACAAACTGGGTGGCTACTCACACAGGTCTAGTGTGGGCTGTAATTAACAAACGGCAGTGAAGCGTGATAGATATTCTGATGCATTAATGCAGAACCGTTACTCTGGAAAAGAATTAATTCCAATTTTGGCCACCAGGTGCAAATCTGTCGCAGTGAATACAAGGAAGACTAATATAAAACTGATGCATGAGACTGGGATGTGGGCAGAAAGAGTAAAACAAGTGAGAAAGTGGTAATGTTGATTTCATTAGTAACTGCTGCTTACACCATTTGTTCAATATAACCACTAGAGACGCCAACGAGATGCTGTTCAAATGGCTCTGAGTATTATGGGACTTAACATCTGAGGTCATCAGTCCCCTATAATTTAGAACTACTTAAACCTAACTAAGCTGAGGACATCACACACATCCATGCCCGAAGCAGGATTCGAATCTGCGACCGTAGCGGTCGTGCGATTCCAGACTGAAGCGCCTAGAACCGCTTGGCCACAATGGCCGGCCGAGATTCTGTACAGCGCAAGATTTGCACATGGCGTCCAAAATTGGACTAATTTTTTCAGCTTAAATCGGTTCCGCGTTAATGCATTAGCATATCTACCCAGTATCGCTGCCATACGATAAAAGCAGCCCACACTGGACCTCCACGAGTAACTGCACTTTAATTATAACCACCCAATAGCTACTTAACAAACCACTTCCACAAGTTATGGTTTCTTCTTGTTCCAATCCAGTGAGGAGTCTAACCCTTCTCTTCTCGGTCCTTATGTCAGCGATACGTAGAATGTTGGGAAATATCTCAAGATCCTTCACTTAACACTAGCTCTTGAAATTTTGTACGTAGTCTTTCACGGGATAACTGGGCCTACACTATCTGATCAAAAGCGTCCGGACACCTTTTCGGGGACATTAATGTAAGGTGTGTCCACCCTACGCTTTTATGAAGCATGAACTCTTCTGGGGACACTTTCAATATGGTGTCTGTAGAAGAATGATAGAGCTAAAACAAGACAAGTTAGTGATTAAATTAGATTATACAGGCATCAAAAAAGTTTTGCATCACCTCGGCTCCGAGAGTTCCGGAACCTGTACAGAAAATTGGGATAGACGTCAACATAAACATCATTTCCGCCCTTTTTAGTGCTCATCAAAACCACACCATCATACAGCGAGATCTTCAGAGGTGGTGGCCCAGACTGTTGTACACACAGGCACCTCTAATACCCATTAGCACGTCGTCTTGCATTCATGCATCCCTGTATTCGTCGTGGCATACTATTCACAAGTTCATCAAGGCACTGTTGGACTAGATAGTCCCACTCCTCAACAGCGATTCGGCGTAGATCCCTCAGAGTGGTTGCTGGATCACGTAATCGATAAACAGCCCTTTTAAATCAATCTCAGTCATGCTCGATAGGGTTCATTACTGGAGTACGAGCTGGCCACTCTGGTCGAGCAATGTCGTTCTCATGAAAGAAGTCATTCGTTGGATATGCACGAGGGGCCGAGAATTGTCGTCCATGAAGGCGAATGCCTTGCCAATATGCTGCCCGTATGGTTGCACTATCGGTCGGAGGATGGCATTCACGTATCTTAAAACCGTTACAGCGCCTTCCATGACCACCGCGGCATACATCGGTCCCACATAATGCCACGCCAAAACAGCAGGGCACCTCCACCTTGCTGCACTCACTGCAGTGTCTAAGGCGTTCAGCCTGACCGGGTTGCCTCCAAACACGTCTCCGACGATTGCCTGGGTGAAGGCATATGCGACACTCATCGGTGAAGAAAACGTGATGCTAATCCTGAGGGATCCATTCGTCATGTTGTTGGACCCATCTGTACTGTGCTGTGTGGTGTCGTGGTTGCAAAGATGGACCTCGCCATGGACGTCGGGAGTGAAGCTGCTCATCATGCAGCCTAGTGTGCACAGTTTGAGTCGTATCACGACGTCCTGTGGCTGCACAAAAATCATTATTCAACACGGCGTTGCTATTAGGGTTCCTCCGAACCATAATCCGTATGTAGCGGACATCCACTGCAGTAGTAGCCGTTGGGCGGCCTGAGCGAGGCATGTCATAGACAGTTCCTGTCTCTCTGTATCTCCTCCATGTCCGAACAACATCGCTTTGGTTCACTCCGAGACGCCTGGACACTTCCCTTGTTGAGAGCCTTTCCTGGTGCAAAGTAACAATGCGGCCGCGACCGAACCGCGGTATTAACCGTCTACAGACAACACGAACCGTGTATCTCCTTCCTGGTGGAATGACTGGAAGTGATCGGCTGTCGGACCCCATCCGTCTAATAGGCGCTGCTCATGCATGGTTGTTTACGTCTTTGGCCGGGTTTAGTGACATCGCTGAACAGTCAAAGGAACTGCGTCTGTGGTACAATATCCACAGTAACTTCTATCTTCAGGAGTTCTGAGAACCAGGATGATGCAAAACTTTTTTGAAGTGTGTATGTATATTATAGTTTTAGTTCCAATGGATCCATAGTAAGGAGATCCTACAGGATGTAGAACATGTAAGAAAAATGAGAACACAGAATAAATTTTTACAAATAAAAGCGGAATGCTCGTCATAGATGCGGAGTAAGGCAAAAATATCTCGAACATATTTTTGGTGAAAAGGTAATAAATAGCTTATCATAAAATTAATAAATGTTTTGTGTGGTGAGATGTATTTGATAATTCTTACGCTAGGAGAGCCACGCATCTTCAGACAGAAAAATCATTTTACCTTATTTACATACAAGGATCGCATTACTACACCGAATTGGTATAGACGCCACATTGCACTAATACTCGCATTGATGTTGGAGGCTGGGATCTGAAGCGAAGTCGACGCTATAGCTCATCTCAAAGGTGTTCGACTGCGTTCAGGCTCGGAACTCTGGGCAGAACGGTCGATTTCAGAAATGTTGCTGTCCACAAACCGCTGCCTTGCACTGCTGCCCTACGATAGGGAGCATTGTCATGCTGATAAAAACGATCATCGCTCTCGAACTGTTCATCTACTGCACTCAGTACACAACGGTATAAAGTGCGTTCGTATCCTTCCGCACATAGCGTCTTCTTACGCGCAATAAGGGGACGGCAACCTAAAAACGAAAAACGCACCTGTACAATAACACCAGCTCCTCCCTATTACACTACTGGTATTATACATGACGGCCATTAATGTTCGCCAGGCAGTCGACAAACCCAATCCCATCCGTTGGACTTCCATGATGTATAGCGTGGTTCATCAGTCCAAACCACTCATTCACAGCCATTCACTGTTCAGTAGCTCATGCGGGTCTGCTCGTCCGTTGTACCCCATTCTTTACAACTCCCTACGCACAATCTATGTGCTAGCTGGACTGCATGCAACGCTTTCGAACTCACGAATGGTTTCTTCAGCTGATTTCGTGCCATGTTTTACAACCATTTGCTCGACGGTGCCTGCCCGACAGTACCGTGTGGTCTGCTTGGTCTTGGTTCGTTCACAGGCCCAACACCAGCAGTGGAGTTGGACAGCTTTGGAAGTGTTGAAATGTCCCAGATGCATTTGTCACTCAGGTGACATCCAATTACTAGTCTTCGTGGCTGAGCTCTCCTGACGTCCATTCCGCAGCAACTGCTTCGCTACTGACAACACGACACTTCCCTCCCCTTTCCCCTCCCCTGTAAAATTGGCTAGTCCGCCTCTCGTGACATTTAATGGTCAATTCTGTATTATATACCCCGCGCCCGACTCCCGGGTTCGATTCCCGGCGGGGTTAGGAATTTTCCATGCCTCGAGATGACTGGGCATTGTTGTGTCATCTTCACCATCATAATTCATCCCCACTACCATCGGAGGAAGGCAATGGCAAACCATCTCCGCTAAGAGGGCGGTGCGGGTCTCCCGCAACGTCCCCTACACTCCTCTGAGTATGGGACCTCATCATCATCATACCATTATATACTTGTGCTCGGGTAGTTTTTATAGTTTATGGTCAAGCATCTTCCAGTACATGTCTTTGAACATCTCCATGACACCATCCCGTGAGAATACAATTCATACTCAGTGTAGTGGCAGCTGTGTAAATACATGTTGATGAACGAAGAACCGCAACAGTTGTTAAATATACTTCATTGAAACCAATATTGGCTATATACCACAAATAATGTAGTAAATAATAGGTAAGAGTACTCACTGTCAGTTCATATAAAGGCCGGCCGGAGTGGCCGCGCGGTTCTAGGCGCTTCAGTCTGGAACC
Source organism: Schistocerca gregaria (assembly GCF_023897955.1). Classification (NCBI taxonomy): domain Eukaryota; kingdom Metazoa; phylum Arthropoda; class Insecta; order Orthoptera; family Acrididae; genus Schistocerca; species Schistocerca gregaria. The sequence continues at coordinate 868,355,103 of NC_064922.1, forward strand.
GCGCGGCTGCTACGGCGCAGGTTCGAATCCTGCCTCGGGCATGGATGTGTGTGATGTCCTCAGGTTAGTTAGGTATAAGTAGTTCTAAGTTCTAGGGGACTGATGACCTCAGAAGTTAAGTCCCATAGTGCTCAGAGCCATTTGAACCATTTTTTGAGTTCATATAAAGTCCAGACCGGAGTTAATTGGACGATCCAACATTGTTAGACAAATCAATATTAAAGAAAACCATCGAAGGAATATTAGTCAGGCAGAATGATGGAATCGACTAACCCAGATAGCAAGGGATCCTACAAAAAAAAAACGTTGAGAGAACTGACAGGGTGAAAAATTCAAAGTTTGAAAATGTGGAATTAAAATGACTTAAACAAAAGTTTGACCATTCTTGCCGCCCTTCTTTTTATACCTGCAGCATTCTCTACTAGTCTATCTGCTATTACTTCCACAAGCTTGAAAAATATTCTAACAATAACAGAGGATGAAGTGATTTTTAAGCAGTCTCCTTTGTAGACTGAGTTCATATTCCTAATAACGTGCAAACGAATCGATGTTCGTCAACTGCCTAATGTAAGACTGAGCCTATGTAATCTTTCTGATTCCTACAGTTCGTTGCACGCAGATGCTTCTTCGAGTCGTCTGATTGTTTTATGGCTAATTGATATTTTCATCACTGGATACTACATCGTATTGAGAAGTGCATATTTTCACATTTCTGAACAATTAAATCAAATTGTCATTGTTTGCACAGTTTTGAAATCGTGTGAAGATCTGACTGGATATTTGAACAATTTATCAGGTTGTATCTCATCATAAAAAACTGCATCATCGGCAGAAAAGAGACAGGCTATTATTGATATTGTCTGCCAGATCAGTAATATACTACATGAAGAGCGAAGTTCTGAAAGCACTTGCCTGGAAAGCACCTACAGTTACTTCTGTTGATGACTTGTCCTCTTTGATGACATGCTGCGTCTTTCCTACTATTTATTTTATTTATTTATTTAATCGTATGGTGATTTTATATAATATACAGTTGATATAAGGCAAATGATTTTATACGATATACATACCTGTATGATATTAGACAAGATTAATCCTTAAAGTCCTTGTTTTTAAACCAGTTAATTAAGCTGTGTGTGAGAGTGAACAAGTCATCGGGAATTCCAGGGTCTGAATGAAGTGGACAGCGTTGGACTAAATGTTCAGTTGTCTGCTCTTCTTGATTACATTCACACATTGGTGAACTGATCCAGCCCCATTTGTACCTGAAGTAGCTACAACAACCATGTCCAGTCCTTAACCTGTTGAGGCAGCACCAAAGGTTCCACGGTAGGTCAAAACCTTTTGGCTTCTTTGTGGGATCAAGGTAATGGGCTCTTGTTCCCGATGTTTTTGTTCACCATTCATGTAGGGCAACTTGTTTTAAACAGTAGTTTTACTGACAACATGACTCGTGCATGTGATGTGATTTATATGTATTTGACGATACTGGTGCTGATTCCGCATTTAACAGTTGACTATGCCACTATGGCTACAGTGCATTAGGACTTTGTTTCTATGAGACAGATCTGGTGATGGTCATTAAAGACCGAAACCGGTATTCTGTTAAACAGAAAAGATTGTGACCATAGACGTAAATTAAAGGAAACTTCCAACTTTCATTTAGATCAAAACCATCCGCGATGAGTTGTCCTGCAGTAACACTTGCTGGTCTTCTGGATCTTAATCGTTGCTGTGGCGGATGACAGAATTCCTGGTGCAGTGGTAGAGAGGATGATGCAGAGATTTTCTTGGCCTCCCGCAGCAGAGCTTGTTTCCGCCTTAAGTGAGGTGGAAGGATGTGACTCGGTACAGGTAACCAGTGGCATGGGGTTGATTTGATGGAACAAAAATATCTCGGAATCACTCTAGATAGAACCCTGAGCTACAAAGACACATCACCAAGGTTTCTCATAAAGCTGCTGCAAGCAACAACATACTACATAGGCTCAGTGGTACCACCTGGGGAACCCCTGCTGACTGTCTGCATCTAACTGACATCAGTCTTGTGTACTCTGCTGCCGCGTACTGTGCACCCGTCTGTTCCTTCCTACAAATGAATCCTCAGTCACCTCACTGTAAATTGTAACAAAGCAATGAACCGTTTCTGAGAGCTAAAGCTTGACTGTTGGTGTGTTCCAGTGGCATCACATTCGGCAGCCAGAAGAGAAACTTTGACGAGATCGACAGGAGCGGCTTCAACAGCTTCATCAAGAAGAACTTCGACGAAATCGACCGTTCGGGCTTTGACCGTTTCGTGAAGAAGAACTTCGACGAGATCGATCGGTCTGGCTTCAGCGGCTTCGTGAAGAGGAACGCGCCGATGCTGGCACGCCACTATGACCAGGGCGACCACTGAGGAGCCCCACCCCTGCACCAGACCCGCACCCGCTCGCTGCTCTCCGTGTTATGTTGTAGAAACAATGCTCCTCTGCCGTACTGTTCCCTCAGTCACAGGAATATTTTCACGTCTTCTTAAGACTATTGTGTAGAAAAGCATAGAATTAAAGTGTTGGTGTTTTTAATTATTATGTACATACTCGTGTGTAATTATTAAATGTCCTGACGCAACCTACCTGTAAACGTATACGAATAAAAGCATCCATTAGAAAAGGCCATCTTATGCTGGTGCACATTTTGAATCACTCAACTGAGCCAGATTTCCTGTACTGCCAAATGCCTCCTAGTCAGATAAATAAATATCACCGAAACCAATATAATACTTTCATATTTTCTGGACCATTTCCTTTACAACACCTACCAGCTATTGTGTAAATCTAGCGTTCTTCTTAACAGTGACAAGTATTATTGAGTATGTAAACAAATGTACACCAGTTCTCACGTTGTAGGAATGTTTTTAAAAATGTGATCAAGTAGATTGGATTAAGGACTAGTCCATAGGACTAAAGGTTCCTACGTCCATCTCAACTGGTTCACCTGCTCATACAGATGATGTAATTTCTAACTACTAAAAACTACACATTACTCAGAACAACAGCTAACATTGAAAGTAAATTTCATTATCCTGTCCATGAGTTTACAGCCTGCAGCCTTTAATAGTTTTTTTAGTAAGTTTATGGTAAGATCTTATGGGACCAAACTGCTTAGGTCATCGGTCCCTAAGCTTACACACTACTTAACCTAACTTAAACTAACTTACGCTATGGACAACACATACACCCATGCCCAGTCACTGAATAACAATTATAGATTGCTAAGCGGGAAACAAATATGGACAGTCGCCTCTAAACATAGCACCCAACGTGGTGAGTGAAAGTCTGCTACACTCTGTATCGAATGTATTATTGTTGATACAAAGATAGCTGTTCAATGATGATATTAACTGAATACCTGATAGATGCGTTGGAACATAAATTGGTCTTCATTACCACAGGCTCTGAAATTTACATGCACTCAGGTCTGGGCTGTGATGCTGCGAACGCTATTCGCGTATTTCTCCAAACTGTTTGAACCCTGACGGGCTAGAATATTACTGACGGCTCCACTGCCATGGGCGAATTCCTGGGATACCGAATTTCAGCCCAAGTGAAAGAATATTGGCAATAGGATCTTATTCATCGTGATGAACTATTCATATGTTTCTCCAAACTAACAGAGTAGAATATAGTGGTAGAACCCACTGCCATAGGTGAGTTCCTGAGACATCGGGTTCCGGCACTGGTGAAAGAATATTGGGAGCAGTATCTTATACATCAAGATGTTCATGGTCCAGACAGGCCACTATATTATGGGAATAATCATTGCCATTGGAGAATTCCCCGCACGTCGGATTCTAGTCCAGGTGAAACAATATTGAAAGTAGGATCTTATTCATCATGAAAAACTACTTATATGTTTCTCCAAACTTTTTTGCGACCTGACTGGCTAGGATATCAAGAGAGACCACACTGCTATGGGCGATTCTATCCCAGATTCAAGAGTATTGGGAATCGTATCTTACTCATAAAGATAAACTATTCATATCTTCTTCCAAATTCTTGGAAGCCACGGTAGGCTAGAATGATTTGCTCCACAGCCAAGGACACATTCCTGAGACGTCGTATTCCAGCCTAGGTAAAAGCAATATTTGGAGTAGGATCTTATTTTCCATTATGCAATATGCATCTGTTTCTCCAAACTCTTTGTCTCCTGACAGATTAGGATATCAAGGGAGGCACTACTGTCACCGCCGGCCGGTGTGGCCGAGCGGTTCTAGGCCCTACAGTCCTTTAATACCTACTGAGAATTTTTCTTTTGTTTCCTTTACTGCTTGCTCAATATACGGATTTAGAGAGTCGGATCTTACTCATAATGGTGAACTATTTATGTGTTTCTCCAAATCATTAGAGGCCATAACAGGCTAGGATAGGAGGCCCCACTGCCATGAACAAATTCCTGATACGTTGGATCCGACCCATAAGACAGACTATTGGGTGTAGGATCTTCTTCATTACAATGAACAGTCCCTCTTTTTCTCCAAAGTATTTGGGCCCTGACAAGTTAGTATATCATGGGAGGCCCCACTGCTATTGTCGAATTCCTCAGACATCAGCTTCCAGCCCAGATGAAAGAATATTGACAGCAGGATCGCATCTATTCACATGTTTCCCCACGTCTTTGGCCTCGATAGCCTAGAATATCATGGGCGGCCCCACTCCCACGGGAGAATTACAAGGACGATGAGTTCTGGCCCCGGTGAAAGAATGTAGGGAACAGGTTTAGGTACCCTGTGGGCGCTCACTGCCACTCTCAAATTGCTGGAACATCAGTTTCTGCTGTACGCGAAAGACTACTAGGAACAGCATCTTATTCATTGTTTTGAACTATTGATATGTTTCTCTGAACTCTTTTGACTTGGTAAGACAGAGTATCATAGGTGTCCTTACTGCCACAATTGAATTCCTGGGATCTTTGATTCTGTCCCAGGTGAAAGAATGTAGGGAGCAGTATCTTACTCAGCATGAACAACTATTCGTATATTTCTACAAATTTTATAGGGTATCTTATTCACCATGAAGAATTATTAGTATATTTCTTCAAATTTTATGGGGCTTAACAGGCTAGGATATCATGGGTGTGCCACTGCCTTGGGCAAATTTCTGGGATTTCATATTCTGGACTAGATAAAAGACTATTTTGGAATAGGGTCTTATTCATCATGATGAGCTATTCATATCTTTCGCCAAACTCTCTGGGTACAGACAGGCTAGGATATCGTGATAGGCCATGGCCATGACCGAGTTCCTGGCACTTGGAGTCTAGATCAGGAGTAAGACTAATAGGGGTAATATTTTATTCATCATGATGAAATAATATGTTTCTCCAAATTCTGGGGCTAGGATGGGTGGCCGCACTACCATGGGTAAATTATTTTAATGTTGGAATCTGACACAGGTGAAAGAATATTGGGAGTAGGATCTTATTCATCATGATGCATTATTCATATTTTTCTCCAAATTCTTTTGGGCCGAAAAGGCTATGTTATCATGGGAGGTCCCACTGCCATGAGGGAATGCCCGGGATGTCAGATTCTGTCCCAGGAGAAAGAATGTTAGCAGCAGAATCTTATTCAGCACAATGCTCTTGGGATCAGGTTACATGGCTGATTAACTTTGGAAATCTTATAGAATAGTCTCGACACATTTACCATTTTAACTTTTATTATAACTAATTTCGGAAGTTTGTGATATTTGAGAATCAAATGTGAAGTCTCGAACCCAGCTATGTCTCAAATAAACGATATAATAGTGACATCTGAGAGACATTTTATATAATAGTTGCAACTTTTGGATTATTGGGTTAAGGGATGATTAATTTTGTTTACGACAGTTAGCTGTATAGCTCTGGAATCCCTAGATAGGTTAGTGGAGCTGAAAGAGGGGTAAACGAGATGTAATTGGGCTATCACTCGCAACTATAATTATAAATAGGTCATTTTGTTACAAATGGAAGATCTTCAGGTGAAGATTTTATTGTAAACAAGAAAAATTACAACAATATCAAGGATTTTGAAGGACAGGAAGACATATAATAAAAATTTCTTTTAAAAACAATCGAAAGATTTTCTATGGAAATGATTCAATTTCATTTGTACTCCCTAACACAGTACTCGTTACGGCCTGTGCTATGGTAAGTGAGTGGGATTCACCTTTTGAGAAAGGATTTTCGCATAGATATCGACCGCGTGTACCTGAATGGTGGCAAATCAGACTTCCACCCACTCTGTCATAACAATGATACGTCAAATAAGTTCGACATGCAATCACACGTCAGGACGGATCCAAAGCAAACCAGAAGATGCTACCAATGTGACAATAATACGGTCGCCAGCCTAATTAGGCATTAACTAAGTTTCTTCCCTGTACAAGTTGGTATATATTCATGCAAAACAACAAGTTGTAGCACTGCATAATATAGGAGAATTTTAGAACCAGAAAATCTATTGAACTGATAGTTTCACGTTCTGTACTGATATGAAAAATCATGAATACATAACGCTACACTATAATGTTTACTACAAAACTTTATACTGTCTATTAATCTGATTAAAATCGGGCATAGGTTACCCTAGAAATTGTACTTTCATGCCACACAGAAAATGTCAATTTTGATAAAGATAAAACACTGATAAATTTTGACTTTTATATTGACTTTAACTTTTGCTGGTCAAACCAATTTAGAACACTTCAGAATTCAAATGAATGAAGGGGGGACCCTGAAACTGTTATGACCGCTGCATTTAAAAAATGATTACTGAATTTATTATTCATTCAAGATTTCCAGTATAAAGGGTGTTACAAAAAGGTACGGCCAAACTTTCAGGAGACATTCCTCACACACAAAATAAGAAAATATGTTATGTGTGCATATGTCCGGAAATGCTTACTTTCCATGTTAGAGCTCATTTCATTACTTCTCTTCAAATCACATTAATCATGGAATGGAAACACACAGCAATAGAACATACCAGCGTGACTTCAAACGCTTTGTTACAGGAAATGTTCAAAATGTCCTCCGTTAGCGAGGATACATGCATCCACCCTCCGTCGCATGGAATCCCTGATGCGCTGATGCAGCCATGGAGAATGGCGTATTGTATCACAGCCGTCCACAATACGAGCACGAAGAGTCTCTACATTTGGTACCGGGGTTGCGTAGACAAGAGCTTTCAAATGCCCCCATAAATGAAAGTCAAGAGGGTTGAGGTCAGGAGTGCGTGGAGGCCATGGAATTGGTACGCCTCCACCAATCCATCGGTCACCGAATCTGTTGTTGAGAAGCGTACGAACACTTCGACTGAAATGTGCAGCAGCTCCATCGCGCATGAACCACATGTTGTGTCGTACTTGTAAAGGCACATGTTCTAGCAGCACAGGTAGAGTATCCCACATGAAATCATGATAACGTGTTTCATTGAGCGTAGGTGGACGAAACTAAAATGAGCTCTAACATGGAAATTAAGCGTTTCCGGACACATGTCCACGTAACATCTTTTCTTTATTTGTGTGTGAGGAATGTTTCCTGAAAGTTTGGCCGTAACTTTTTGTAACACCCTGTATAATTTACTACTCTTTTCATCTTATTTACTGCTCATTTAAATGCCTTTAAATCTGTCTCGAAATAATAAACTTCATTACTGTATCAATACTAAAGTTATCTTTCGACTTCGTAAGACCTTCGCTATTCATTTACTGCCTCATTAACAAAACATTTCTTTAAACACCGTTCTAATATAGCTATTCTGCAAATAATTATTATTAACACAATTTTTAATTTTCATTTCGGGACACTCGGATTGCACAACGTTTGGAAAGGGCCCTGTATAGATTAGTTGTGAGGATAATTAAATGATGGAAAAGTTCTGGTAAAATTTAGGTTATTATCGGACCAAACAAACACAGTTCACTTTCTGATCCATACGAATACAGTACTAAAAGTTTCAACCTGCTAGTATCGATGCGGCGGTTGGCGGGCGGCAAGATGGCGAGGCACAGAGCACACACACAACCACAGATATGGCTCTTGATGTATCGGCACTTTAATTCTTCTTAGCGTCGCAATACTTTTCCATTTACTGCCTATGGAATTTTGCCATGCTGTGTGGGCGTTGGAACGGCATACCCGAGGCTCAGTGAAGCTATGTCTTCCAGGAGAGCCTCCTCGCTCCAGAAGGTGTTGCTCAAACCAGTGCCAAACTCCAACCACTATTTTGCCCGTTGTGCAGTGCAGTGCCCGTTCGCAGTTTCCCGTGCTCGCCTGCCATCCACCTTTTACCGCTCCCTTACAGACAGGGCATTCACCCGAGGTTTTGCATTCTACATATCCTAACACATTGCCTACGTATGGACCAGACGCACAGTTAAAATTTTAAACATCTTACAACAGTTTCAACGTTTGTTACGTTTCAATTATATTACAATATTACTTGACATTTGACGTAAACATTAATATTCACATTGAAACTTATTTACAGTTTTCTTAACATAATGACATGAAACAAAAAGAAATGAAATCAGAACATCAATTACACAAGTTTATCGTAAAATCAGATGAAAAGCATTACTTAAATGTACAATAGTACAGAGTCGTTGTTGTTACACATTCATCGGCTCGCTCACATTCTGATGAGTTAGACCTCAATTAGAAGATACAGAAGTTGATAAAAATCATCATGTCCAGCTACAGGAGGACTTGGGAGATTTTAATCCGAAATTTGTAGAATGACTAAATAAGGATCTGGAACTTCAAATTGATATCAGACAAAGGTCCACAACATTTTTATCCATAAAATTGATTTACACACGGTGTTCCGTAAATTCCAACATGAAGGAGGACCTTCAACATATTAACGAGTCAAGTAATCATGCTGATTAATTCTACAATGTGTAATACATTAATTACGACCAGCGTTATCTACTAAATCTGATAATTATCGAAATAACTCTTAGATTACTTTACATATGTGTCGTTAGGAGTGTGATGCCGCTTTGACATATGTGTAGCAATATTTAGGTAACATACAGGGTGTTTCAAAAATGACCGGTATATCTGAAACGGAATTAAAAATTAAACGAGCAGCGATAGAAATACACCGTTTGTTGCAATATGCTTGGGACAACAGTACATTTTCAGGCGGACAAACTTTCGAAATTACAGTAGTTACAATTTTCAACAACAGATGGCGCTGCGGTCTGGGAAACTCTATAGTACGATATTTTCCACATATCCACCATGTGTAACAATAATATGGCGTAGTCTCTGAATAAAATTACCCGAAACCTTTGACAACGTGTCTGGCGGAATGGCTTCACATGCAGATGAGATGTACTGCTTCAGCTGTTCAATTGCTTCTGGATTCTGGCCGTACACCTGGTCTTTCAAGTGTCCCCACAGAAAGAAGTCACAGGGGTTCATGTCTGGCGAATAGGGAGGCCAATCCACGCCGCCTCCTGTATGTTTCGGATAGCCCAAAGCAATCACACGATCATCGAAATATTCATTCAGGAAATTAAAGACGTCGGCTGTGCGATGTGGCCGGACACCATATTGCATAAACCACGAGGTGTTCGCAGTGTCGTCTAAGGCAGTTTGTACCGCCACAAATTCACGAAGAATGTCCAGATAGCGTGATGCAGTAATCGTTTCGGATTTGAAAAATGGGCCAATGATTCCTTTGGAAGAAATGGCGGCCCAGACCAGTAATTTTTGAGGATGCAGGGACGATGGGACTGCAACATGGGGCTTTTCGGTTCCCCATATGCGCCAGTTCTGTTTATTGATGAAGCCGTCCAGGTAAAAATAAGCTTCGTCAGTAAACCAAATGCTGCCCACATGTATATCGCCGTCATCAATCCTGTGCACTATATCGTGAAGCAATGGTAGCGGCGCTGAGGGGTTGCCGCGTTTGAATTTTGTATGGATAGAGGTGTAAACTCTGGCGCATGAGACGATACGTGGACGTTGGCGTCATTTGGACCGCAGCTGCATCACGTCGAACGGAAACCCGAGGCCGCTGTTGGATCACCTGCTGCACTAGCTGCGCGTTGCCCTCTGTGGTTGACGTACGCGGTCGCCCTACCTTTCCAGCACGTTCACCCGTCACGTTCACAGTCTGTTGAAATTTTTCAAACAGATCCTTTATTGTATCGCTTTTCGGTCCTTTGGTTACATTAAACCTCCGCTGAAAACTTCGTCTTGTTGCAACAACACTGTGTTCTAGGCGGTGGAATTCCAACACCAGAAAAATCTTCTGTTCTAAGGAATAAACCATGTTGTCCACAGCACACTTGCACGTTGTGAACAGCACACGCTTACAGCAGAAAGACGACGTACAGAATGGCGCACCCACAGACTGCGTTGTCTTCTATATCTTTCACATCACTTGCAGCGCCATCTGTTGTTGAAAATTGTAACTACTGTAATTTCGAAAGTTTGTCCGCCTGAAAATGTACTGTTGTCCCAAGCATATTGCAACAAACGGTGTATTTCTATCGCTGCTCTTTTAGTTTTTATTGCCATTTCAAATATACCGTTCATTTTTGAAACACCCTGTATTTATTCACAACTTAAAAATGTCAATTGACAGATCAAAATCAAGAGGTGGACCAGTAGCCCACATTCACAATCAGTATCACAATATATAATAACTCAAATATATACGGTCATTAAAAAAAGAGAATAAAGGACAGCGTCACTTCGACAGAAATTACAAAGTTTACATCACAGTATCTGGCTGACAAGGCCACAAATAAAAGAAAAATCCAGAAGATCTTAGACGCATGATTCCATTTACATTTCTTTTAAAGCAATAACGTAAGACACATTCTTGCGAGCACGTTAGCCACCTACTCAGAGCACAATCTCTGTTACTCCAAGCACTCAGACAATTATGATTTTAAACCTCCAGATTGGTCCTTCCAAAAAATGATCTCCAAAGAGTACTCACAAGAGGTTTCAGAAAACACTGTATAGTCTTAATGCAGCCACCAAAAATACACATAATCACAACATTAGCAATAAAGATAGATACCAATTACCACAGATGCCCTTGTCAAAATCACAACTGCTATTCAGTACTAATGTGGAGTCTATGACCAAGAATCAATAATGAGTAGAAAAACATTAGCGTGAATAAAAATACACACCGTCACATTTGAGCTCAACAACAGCACGTGTGAGGGCGCGAATCATTGCCCATATCACAATACAGCGCACTGTAGCCACCATTTAACAAAGTTCATGTGACTTTCGTAAATCTATTCCGCTGCCCCACAACTGGTTCATAGCGAGTAAAGAATATCACCTTATTCTTAAATAAACTATCCTTTGAGCGGCTGAAATATGACTGAAGTTGTGGAATGCTCGTTCGATTGTGCAGGTAATGGTTATCGTGTATAAAATTTCGGAACAGTTAATAGGAATAATACGATTCAACTCGTCATCTAGTGCAGGCTCTCAAGATCACCGCAACATTAACTGCAAATACGAATCATGCCACAAAAGTTTAATTCTGAAACTAAAATACTGGTTATCTTACGATCTATGAATAACTACGCCGACTCTGTGATAAAGGGATAAGTCTCATCATAATCCGGTGTAGACATTTATTAGTATCTTCCATTATAATCTACAAATCTCGACATAATCTCGATATTGAATAATCAAGATGGCATATTCGTTGCCAAAGCTTACACACAACCAACTTCTATCACGAGTTGATACAGAGTGCTAATATTTCTTTCCTTCATAAGATGGTGGATAACAAACAAAATACTGGCACCAGAAAGAACAGTACTCATTGGGCGCAGAAATAACAACCACATAGGGAATAGGGACTCTGGTAAACAGAACACTGGAAACACAACATGATATGCTATGCGAGCCAAGAATACACAGTTCATTACATACAACTGATCTCCATTTCATACAAGACGAACTGAGCCGGTAGGAATTTCAGGTAACATGCTGGCAGCGAATCTAATTGATGCGACCTATTTCTCGCCGGCTGAGCGCACGTGGTACTAAATCCACGCACCGCCGATGTGATAGCAAATAATGTTTCCTTGCTGATGGCCCGACAGAGAAGGCCTGATCGGAAAGGCGCGATGCCCGAAGCGACACGTGGACCGTCCCAGCAGTTGCGGCCAGCGTGTCTACTTTTCCGGCGGGCCGCACAGGATGCACCAGAGTCGTTCGGTGGGTGTTCAGAGGCTCACAAGGAACCTCGTGAGTGCGAGGTAGGAAATTGTATCTCTAGTAGGACTAATTTGAAAGTGTTGCGTTAATAATTATGATAGGAAAAATATTAGCTGCACATCAGGAGAGCGACAAAAAAATGTGTATCCGTAAGGTGGAGAGATCAACCTTTCATGGGATCTATGTAATACACTTCACAAAATGGACATCGTCGACATTCAAGCAATGTTCAGAATAAACCATTAACTTGCACCACCAACACCTAATGAAGAATGGTGGGCCACAATGATGACAAAGGTTCTCACCAGCAAGATCCAAAGTGGAACCCTTGGGAGTTACAAACAGAGCAGGACGTTCAGCTAGATATATACTCTTAAAGAATGCATATAGGATCATATTGGTGTAATAGGGTGATGAAAACTCATGGAATGTGATGGCATGCAACCGAATGCGAAACTGTGTCGTGGAGCGTATCATGAAACTGGCTATCCTTTAAGGCTTCGCTGCAGATAGTGCGATAATTTGTTCTACGGGCACGGAAAAAACAAACATCTAGAAGCTGCATTTCCAAGTGGTATGAACTGCAACGCACACACTTTTCAGGAGGGGATAGTTCGCTCTCAAGAAGTTTGATTTTTATACGCTGATCATGAATCCCGCAAAAGCAAGTTACTTCGACCAGCTATTGACCGAATGTAGTGCTTATACCATAGTTCTACTTTTCTTAGACCCATTGTCCCACTCTTGCTTGCAGTGACGTAAATATTGCCTACTGCCCTCGCAAGATCACACACACAAAAAAGAAGCGTAGAGGGAAGAGCGCCTCCAACTTCTTGCAGCAAGATGAGTAAATTTCCAGCCAATTGACCGTCCAGATTAACAGTCCAGTCAGCATAATAGTACTCGAATACAAATCCGTTGAAGCAATGATGTTAGTAGATCTCGATACAACTCTCTTGGTACCTCTAATTTTCAGAGTTCCTTTCACATGCATTTCCTCTTCAAATCCCTATTGGTCACAGCTGGAAACAAATTCTTCACTGACTGATGGAATAAATTTGTTAACCTCGTCTGCAAATTTTCGGTCCGATTCGGTTGTTTGATGTGCATCTTCAAGTTGACGCTTTGTTTGAAATTTCGATATCTTTGGTCTTCCTCTTCTGTAACACTGTTTGAAGTTATGCCATCATCCACTACTTCCCTGGAAATCACTCTAATCTAAATCGCGCGTAATTTGTTGCTCATAACTTAGTTGATCACTCTCATGAACATCCTGTAAATTGTGTCGAGTGTCCTGTGCACAAGCACCAGTTTTTGTAACAAAAGCGCATCGTCCTCCCTTGAATATCAAAATTTTTTATTATGCAGTACACAGTCATATTGCTGCGGATTTCTTCGTGATCTGTTCATAATTGAATTGTTTTATGCTATGCTGTGAATGACCTTCCATGTACGTAATTATGTTTAGCACCTGTTCCGGCCGGCCGCTGTGGCCGAGCGCTTCTAGGCGCTTCAGTCTGGAACCGCGCTGCTGCAACGGTCGCAGGTTCGAATCCTGCCTCGGGCATGGATGTGTGTGATGTCCTTAGATTAGTTAGGTTTAAGTAGTTCTAAGTCTAGGGTCTAGGGGACTGATGACCTCAGATGTTAAGTCCCATAGTGCTTAGGGCTATTTGAACAATTTGTACCCATTCCTTGGACAAAGATTGTCCTATACTACGTTTCGCTGGAGACGGGATTTGTTGCTCCCTGTCCGACAAGGATGATACTTGGCTCTACACCAGTTTCATTATCACTGTCACTTGTTAAGCACGTGTAGTCATCGTTGATAGTATTCCTCGTGTACATTGAGCGAACAGTCGAAGGTTTACGACACCACACGTTCCACTATCTCATTTTGCAGACACGCTAATATTTCATTTGCCACTTCTTTCTCACAATGCGAAATTCCTTGAGTTCCTTTCTGACGAAATGTCAACTTCTGTTTGAATTGTTTATCGTTGCCGTTGCTCTGCTTTGTATCAATACCACTAGCACTGTAGCACTGTTGTGAGTTATTTGTCGACTAGGCAACTACGCTCCGTATCCTCAAGCTGTGCTCGACATGGTATACCACCAGTCCCGCCCCTGTTGCCATTAGCAGCCAATATTGAGGTTGCATGGTAGACAATATGTGGGGCGTCGAATGCCATAAACAGTAGTGGCCTTTAACGATCTGGCACTCAAGGTGTTTCTTCTCAGTGCCATGGCAGCATTGGATCGTCACAATATGTACGTCAAGAGAAAACCAGCTATACTGACAATTGAAAAAGTCACTGCTACTTTTCTTATTCCACTCAGCTCTACTTCAAACAAAGCTTTGATGTAATATTACACTACCAAAGTCAAGATCCATCTAAAAAAAAAAATAGTATAGTTATTTGGAATTCACGTCCCTGGGTCCAAAGATTCCGATAATTTGTAAAAGAAATGGGCTAAAGCTATATTCTTTTCCATATTTTACAATACTTGCGGATTTTCAGGTTGTCACCGGAAAACTGTTAAAGACTTCCGCATCAGAGTGTAAAAACCCGTTCTGATTGCTAGAGAATGATGCATAATCTATATGGAAATTATTTTTACTTCTAATACCCCGATTGTGAATAGCAGAGTCACTCTTTTTATTAACCAAAAATGCCTTTAGAGAATATATGTTTTGGTAGGTAAGTTTAAGAATCCATAAGTCCCTGGAATGACTTCTGAAAGATGTTCGATAACTGACTTTACATAGTTATCGAACGCTTCTATAGAAGGAATACTTTTTCACTTTAGATGCACAGCACCAGAGAAAGTGTGCTAGCAATCCCATCCACAGTCCAGATTTATGAAAGCAAAGCAGGCATAACTGATCTTATACGTTAACTTACATGCTAGTCCTACCTTAGTTTATTATACATCTGGATGCCCAGGAACTACAGGTATGGAGCCTAGTCCACTGAACACTACTTCTGGTACCTATAAGTCATTATGATTTGTTTGGAATACCATGACGTAAGTTCCTGCAAGTTATTACAAAGGGGATAAGGCGGTGAAACAGTTGCAAGCCTATTTCCCTCTCCTCCTGCCTGTGGCTGTTTTAGGCCCTGTATCAATATACTTGTGCCAGCAGCAAACACTGCAGTTTCTAAGAGTCATCCACAGTCGGAGGTGCATCACTTACGCAGACCAAGCAAAACAGAGGGCCAAGTGCTGAACCTTGTAGCACACCAGATTTAATGTTTGCGCTCTCTGAATTTAATGTTGTTCCTGTCATATCAGTTTTGATGAGATTATGGTCCAACATTCAGAGGTCTCCCTCTACGATTTTTACCCTCCACACTTACCTCCAATACTAAACTGGTGATCCCTTGATGTCTCAGAATGTGTTCTATCAACAGATCCCTTCTTCTAATCAGGTTGTGCCACAAATTTTTTTCTCCCCAATTCTATGCAGTACGTTCTCCTCAGTTACGTCATCATGAGCATTCTTCTGTAGCTCCACATTTCAAAAGCTTCTATTCTCTTCCTAACTGTTTATAGCCAACGTATAATTCTCATACATGTCTCCACTCCAGACAAATACGGTCAGAAAAAAAGTCTTAACACTTAAATCTATATTCCATGTCAACAAATTTCTCTTCTTCAGAACTGCTTTTCTTTCGATTGTCAGTCCACATATCAGATCGTCTCTACTCCGGCCGTCATCGGTTGCTTTGCTGCCCAAAAAAAAAAAAATTCGTCTACTACTTTTAGTGCCTCGTTTCCTAATCTGATTCTCTCAGCATCACCTCGGCATTCAGCATTCGACTTCATTCCATTATCCTCGTCTTGGTTTTGATGATGTTATCTTATATCCTCCTTTCAAGACACTGCTCATTCCGTTCAACTGCTCTTCCAAATCCTTTTCTGTCTAACAGAATTACAATGCCATCGGCAAACCTCAAAGTTTTATTTCTTATCCCTGAACTTTAATTCCTACTCCAAATTTTTATTCTGTTTCCTTTACTGCTTGCTCAGTCTACAGACCGAATAAAATTGGTGATACGTTACAAACCTGTCTCACTTCCTTCTCAATCACTGCTTCTCTTTCATGCCCCTCGACTCTTATAACTGCCGTCTGGTTTCTCTACAAGTTATAAATAACCTTTCGTTCCCTGTATTTTACCGCTGCTGCCCTCACAATTTCAAAGAGAGTATTCCAGCCAACATTGTCAAAAACTATCTCTAAGTCTACAAATGCTATAAACGTAGGTTTGCGTTTCCTTAACCTATCTTGTAAGAGAAGTCTTAGGGACAGTATGGCCTCGAGTGTTCCTACTTTTTTCCAGAATCCAAACTAATCTTCCCCAAGGTCGGCATCTACCAGTTTCTCCATTCTCCTGTAAATAATTCCTTTTAGTATTTTGCAACCATGACTTATTAAACTGATGGTTCGGTGATTTACACATCTTGCACTCCATATGGGGTAGCTTTGCGATGGCTGGATATCAGCAGTTCTGACGGAATGTCGTCTATTCCAAGGGCCTCGTTTCGACATAGGTCTTTTAATACTCTGTCAGATTCTTCTCCCATCTCATCTTCATCTACGTCTTCTTCCCTTCCTACAATATTGCCTTAAAGGTCAGTTCTCTTGTATAGATCCCCTATATACTCCTTCCACCTTTCAGTTTACCCTTCTTTCAACTAATAACAGGAAGAATTCTTTAACAGTCACTGATTTGAGTCTCATATCACCTGACTCGCTGCTGCTATTATCAGAGTCTTACGGAATCGATTACACTCCTTCCGTAATAATGATTAAAATTTTCCTTGCCTTGTCCTTGGAATTTTGTGTTTTTTGTGCATAGTAAGAAGTTGTCACGTTTTTGATGACACCCCGAAGAAGTTTGCAGTACTGCTTGTAGTCTTGATTACTAGTCCTCTACATTAAATAAATTTCTCTCTTCCAAGCACCGACCATTTTGATCGTAGATGTTGGCCATCCTTTTTCTCGGTTTTCACTTCTTCCAAAAAATGTAAAACACGGACATGATAAGAAAGAAACGGAACTATAAGTAATATTAATTACATTTTGTCACATACTGACGATAATTTTACAAGATGTGACGACCACAAATTACTTTCAAATTGCAAGAGAGCACAATCTCGTAACACGCAGAGTAAAATAAATACAAAGCTAGAAAGAAATAGACTCATCAGCCAGCAGTGCAGTGATGAAACTTTTTGAGTTGGGGTTACATGTGTTAATTATAACTGCACTTCAGTTCAATATTTCCATATTATAATGAATAAAGAGATTAGGGGCGTCCATTGCATGAACGTAAACAGATTAAGTTACAGTGATTTCTTTCAGAAAATTTTTTGGCCACAGCTGCCCATTTCATGTACCTTTCACAAAGCAATTACAGTATTTCAGTCACTACCATTACAGTGATAAAACAATTTTATTCTCATTATATGCACGAAAAAATTCAGGCCCGTAAACATGGTTTTGGTGACTGGTAACCAAATACGAAAGAAAATGTGGCAGGCAGACTTTGATGTAAGTGCTTAAGAGCGTGTCATTTACCAAGTGATGACTGATCTGTAGGCAATACCATAACTGTAAGCTGCGTACGAAAGTCGGCAGACAGAATATTGGGCTGCAGCGTAAAGACTACCTGATCGGGCTGGATCTTTGGCATTTTTACCAACGTAATTCGTCCACCTGCTGATATAGCTGATCGCAAAAGACAGTAGCTTGACAAACTGGAAAATATCGAGTTCCCACAATTACACACGTAGGTACTACAGAAAGTAAGTCGCACTTGTCGTCCCACACAAACACCATTGCATAACAAGACATTGTCAGAAGAGGTTATATGTCCTGGGTTTGTTGCCGACGCGGTTGTACTGCGATACGGATAACAGCTGCTTCATAGAGTGCTCGGTCTACTTGCGACCTTACATTCTCTTGGTGACCTTTGAACATTATTAAGGTAAATACATAATTTACTAAGAGTACTATATATAGGATTCTGAAGGTGGCAGGGGTAAAACACAGGGAGCGAAAGGCTATTTACAATTTGTACAGAAACCAGATGGCAGTAATAAGATTCGAGGGGCATGAAAGGGCAGCAGTGGTTGGGAAGGGAGTGAGACAGGGTTGTAGTCTCTCCCCGATGCTATTCAATTTGTATATTGAGCAAGCAGTAAAGGAAACAAAAGAAAAATTTGGAGTAGGTATTAAAATCCATGGAGAAGAAATAAAAACTTTGAGGTTCGCCGATGACATCGTAATTCTGTCAGAGACAGCAAAGGACTTGGAAGAGCAGTTGAACGGAATGGATAGTGTCTTGAAAGGAGGATATAAAATGAACATCAACAAATGCAAAACGAGGATAATGGAATGTAGTCGAATTAAGTCGGGTGATGTTGAGGGTATTAGATTAGGAAATGAGACACTTAAAGTAGTAAATGAGTTTTGCTATTTGGGGAGCAAAATAACTGATTATGGTCGAAGTAGAGAGGATATAAAATGTAGACTGTCAATGGCAAGGAAAGCGTTACTGAAAAAGAGAAATTTGTTAACATCAAGTATAGATTTAAGTGTCAGGAAGTCATTTCTGAAAGTATTTGTATGGAGTGTAGCCACGTATGGAAGTGGAACATGGACGATAAATAGCTTGGACAAGAAGAGAATAGAAGCTTTCGAAATGTGGTGCTACAGAAGAATACTGAAGATTAGATGGGTAGATCACATAACTAATGAGGAAGTATTGAATAGGATTGGGGAGAAGAGAAGTTTGTGGCACAACTTGACCAGAAGAAGGGATCGGTTGGTAGGACATGTTCTGAGGCATCAAGGGATCACCAATTTAGTATTGAAGGGCACCGTGGAGGGTAAAAATCGTAGAGGGAGACCAAGAGATGAATACAGTAAGCAGATTCAGAAGGACGTAGGTTGCAGTAGGTACTCGGAGATGAAGAAGCTTGCACAGGATAGAGTAGCATGGAGAGTTGCATCAAACCAGTCTCAGTACTGAAAACCACAACAACATATATATATATATATATATATATATATATATATATATATATATATATATATATATATATATATATATCAGTTCATGACATCCTACAAATTTCGTTTCTCTGACGGACACATATCCAGATCGTCCGCTCTCAAACTTCTGCCATCTCTCCCCCCCACATCCACCACTGCTGGCGGCTCACATCCAACTGAGCAACGCTACGTGCTGTTCACATCCAACTGCCCAACACTACAATAGCGAATATTCCAACAATGACAACCAGCCACAGACTGCACACAGCACAGTCAGTGATTTTCATACAGAGCGCTACGTGACGTTACCAACATAAAAACCTAAACAGCCTACTTACATATTATACGACCTAGTTCAGACCCAGTGCGGTTTTAATACTGGCGTTGTTGTCGCCCTAAACGCATTCTTGAATAACATCAACTCACCAAGTCCGTTCTCAAAGGTAGCTAACACTCACGGACGTTACAGCGAATGTTTAAAGTGAAACTGATTTGCATCCTCATAGTCCAATTTGAGCAGACCTCATCTTTCAGATGTAGAAACATGCCTATAATCGGGCGTTTAAGTCGCAAAACTCCTTCTTGGTGTTGCTATTTTCTCCTGCACGTGTGGTTTCCATGTTACGATTTTTTAACTGAGAGTGAGACGTTGTAGACACCCTATATATTTATGTGAGAAGTAGCTCCATTTGATAATGAAAAGAAGTTCACACAATTTTTTTTATTTGTATAGAGCAACCAGTGTACCCACTTCTTCTGAAATGTAGTGGTTAATCTTTCCAGGACGAAGAATTTCAAAGACGCATCATTTCGAGTTTATTCATTAGAACAAAACACCCACATGTCTCGCCTCAAAAACCGTCATCTGAGAATCAAATTGTCACAATGTGCACCAACATGACAATTACGTTTTTTTCTTTTTTTTCTGCCACCACCATCTCACCCTCAGGCAGAAAAGTTTACCTTGTTCTCGTGTACCTTGCAGCAGAACTGCACCCTAAACTTCACTGCCTCTTGAAAGCCCTAACCGCAACTAATTTACAGAGTTTGCTTCTCGGGAGAATGTAGCACAACATTTCAGCCTCACACAAGGGACGTAATTAGGCAGAGGCAAAAGGGGTATTGCCGCAGGGCCGATTAAGGAGACCCTGGCACCCGAAAGAAAGACACGAAAAAGAAAATCAGCTGCAGTTATAAGGGAAAGAAAACGGAAGAAACAGTGCAAGCGATTAGTCACGTGAGGTCCTTCCCCGAGTTAAAGCAATTAAAGATGGTTTTGTAAATCCTTAAGAGTTAAAGATATAAGAGTCGTTTACAACTTTTACTCATGTCAAAGACCAGTCTGTATTAAGACTCAAACATCAGTTAATTAGATATGTAGAACGAAAAGATCTGGACGTGAGAAATTTTGTGACCAAAGGAATGCTGGAATTGAAGAGTTCAAAACGTATTTGCGAAATGCAGACTGAAAAAATCCACGCAATGCACTTGGCGTCGGTGAAAAACAAAGTATTGCTTAAAATAGACGTAGGCTACCTACTTTGAATAGAATTGTTCTAAAAAAATTAACATGTGTGAGTCTACTAAATGTTCCCTAAATCCTAGGCTACAAACAGAATCAAAATAACATGCAGATAAACTGAATGAGCACGAAGGAACTTCCCATTATTGCATGGTGTAAGCTGTGCGGTGCAAAAAATGTGGATTACTCCAAAGAGCAGTGGACAGAAAAGCCCTTAAATTGTTCGCTATGCATTAAGTATGACTCTTCAAGCTCCAGCATGAAACTGGAAACCCAATGTGACCTGTAATGATTAACATAATAATCACACACACACACACACACTTAGGCGCAACTTAAAATGGGTCCTGAATAGCTAAAATTTGGACACTGAGCAGTAAGTAATTATGCACATAGAAACTGCTCAAGAATTAGATAAGTGTCTCTTTTCTGCTCATAGCGTCCAGCAATGCTCATGAGGATGCCGCCTCAACCATGCAGTCATTTACTCTTAGCCTGAAAGATAAATTGAACGATAAGAATCAATACATAATTTATGAATCCAGTTTCTGTCTAACATCTCAGTAGGTGTTCCAAAACACTCAGCGGCATATTTAATAAGCACCGCTCGCCGTAACTGCAGTAACCTGGGTAGCTGGATGGAGCTTTGAACCAACATCCTCCCGAATATGAGTGCACTGCATTGCCACAGGGTGTAATTTGAAGAGAAAGTAAATCCCTTTACCAACAACAACAAAACTGTTTGCAACAAAGTAAAAAATGAGGCAGAAACAAGTAGTCAGAAAAACAAGGAAATGTTTGAAGGCTAAAAATTAACTGGCCGAAATAGACGGCATGTTGTGGACGCTTTCTAAATTTTCTTGTAAGTAGCACATAGTTTAGGTCTGAACATTACCTTAGTGGATAGACTATAGTCCCTAGCCGGCCAGGGTGGCCGAACGGTTCTAGGCGCTTTAGTCCATAACCGAGCGGCCGCTACGGTCGCAGGTTCGAATTCTGCCTCGGGCATCGATGTGTGTGATGTCCTTTGGTTAGTCGTGCATGAATAGTTCTGAGTTCTAGAGGAATAATGACCTCATATGTTGAGTCCCATAGTGCTCAGAGCCATTTGACCCATCTGAACTATAGTCCCCCCTCCCCCCAAAATAATCAAATTTTAACTCTTGCAGCTATAAGTGGACGTACGCAGTTTTTCTAAATATAACAAATAACTTTCGTAACAGAACTTCCAGACATAGCGGCATTCAAAATATTTAGGTCTCTTGGTAAATCTCTCATGTGCTGCAGGATGGAAGAGTGACTTATTGCAGGGGATATTGCTCCGGAGATACCAGCGATATATCCTTCGTGTGTGGGCCTTCAATGAACTCCTCGATGGAGCTAGTTCATGTGCCAGATTGTGGGGTACACAGCGGCGTCAGAGGCCATGTACAGTCCTGCTCAAAAGTATCCGAAGGACCTGAATTGCATTTCGCCTTATTCGCATGTACCCGCATAACGCAGCTGTCTAGCAGGTCATCTAATTGTCCTCGGTACAGTCGTTTGACTAACGAAAATGGTTCCAACAAGTCACCACTAGAAAACGCTGCTTTGTATCGCAATAACTCAAGATGTAAAGTAATACCACGATACTACAAATATCAGGGAACACCTTATCACAGATCAGACTGTTCTTAAGGCTTGTAAGCTCATATTTATTACAATAAATGTCATACCTGAAATGTTACCACTCTCATTATTACGTCAGATAGGTAATGCACGAAGTAAGTTCGTCGTATTCATGATTTCCTCTTCAAAGTAAGATAACGTACTTATTATTTAACACAAGTAAGATATTCATGACTCTTCATGGCTAGTCAGCAATATGATTTCATTTGATTTGATTAATACTTGTTCCATAGACCACGAATACGAAATTTTGTAATGATGTGGAACATGTCATTTTAATGAAAGATTTCTTTACATACCATGATTCAATTTGTTTACAACAATTTTTTACTCTCTCTCATTCTTTTTTATGTTTATCTCTCTCTCTCTCTCTCTCTCTCACACACACACACACACACACACACACACACACACACACACACACACACACACACACATTCTACTTTATTTTTATTTGTTTGTTGTGCTCGACTATCAGCCAGCCACCGGTAGGTCCGTGAATGAGTTTCTTAGTTTTGAGTACACTTACGAAAGAAATTTAAAAATAACTAAGAGCGTTACTGATTTATGACGCTTAGCTTGCGGTCAGTTCTGAGTATTATTAGCAACGACGCTCCAGTCCATAAACCTAGTTACAGAAGTGCGAATCAGAGGCATTACGTATTCCTGGATGTGGCAGCCGCGTCTTTGAGATGCCAGCTGTGGTCACTTCCCAGCCAGCTGTAGGAACACATCAGTTCGTCTTCTTCCTGCTGGTACTGTAACTGAGATTTGGCAACAAGGCAAGGTATGTTTGGCAACTCTTTAATCGACGAGCTACTTCCTGGTGTGCACTGAATTAAGCCTCAAAGTTCATCGATTTTTCCTGACATTTCCATTGAATAGTCTGAGTTATTATCGCTTGAGGTGTAACAAAAGATGGTAAATTTGCTGTTTTCAGCCCAGGAAAGTCGTTGCAAGTGGAAATCGCAACTAATCTCGCCCTTTAAAAAGCGGTTTACGAGTTCTAGCCACTATTAACTTCGTAAAAGTAAGAGCTTCACTAGCTCTGTGGTAACGTGCTGACGTTTGGCAGTGTCTGTTATGGTTCGAGGTTCCAGTCTCTCTGACTGTAACACTTTTACCCATTCTTTGAAAGAGCTACAAGCAGTTAGATCAAACATCGGTAAGGACATCACAAGGAAATACATTCGGCCCATAGTGCAATGGTGAAAAATTTACAATGCTGCACAACCGGTATCGCCTCTTTCCGTTGCTGACAAGCAAATTTTGGGTTTCTAGGAATACATTACTTTGTTTATGAAATGCCAATTTGCATACCTCTTGAGTATGACACAGCATATCAATTAAATGCAGACTCAATAGAAATCTAAGTGAGTAGTACTAATTCGTGCCGATAGAGGCACACATGTGTACAGATACTCAGTTTTATTAAAACAGAGATTCATCGAAGGTTATCATGGGTAGTTTAATTTCATTTCTTATAATACAGTGCACAATTTTCGTATGGTTTCTTTTAGTGGTGTTGAAACAATAGCAAACGTAAGAGAGAAATGAATCACCAACGATATATGCGAATTCTCTAATCTTATCTGCAAGAGTCTGACAATGCACATGCAATTAATTGATTACATGCATGTAGAAAACGTGTTCTGAGTTAAACCTGTCAAACAAGGTTTCAAGAAAAATAAAATGTCACTAACACTCGATAGCTAATGTAGAAAATACTCTTCTGACTATTTTGGCATACTCAGTTTTATTGAAACAGAGATTCGTCGAAGGTTATCATGGGTAGTACTCTCCCCACACATAATACAAAAGTTTCGAGATGCATCTGCTGCCTGGCCATCTACACTCCTGTAAATGGAAAAAAGAACACATTGACACCGGTGTGTCAGACCCACCATACTTGCTCCGGACACTGCGAGAGGGCCGTACAAGCGATGATCACACGCACGGCACAGCGGACACACCAGGAACCGCGGTGTTGGCCGTCGAATGGCGCTAGCTGCGCAGCATTTGTGCACCAACGCCGTCAGTGTCAGCCAGTTTGCCGTGGCATACGGAGCTCCATCGCAGTCTTTAACACTGGTAGCATGCCGCGACAGCGTGGACGTGAACCGTATGTGCAGTTGACGGACTTTGAGCGAGGGCATATAGTGGGCATGCGGGAGGCCGGGTGGACGTACCGCCGAATTGCTCAACACGTGGGGCGTGAGGTCTCCACAGTACATCGATGTTGTCGCCAGTGGTCGGCGGAAGGTGCACGTGCCCGTCGACCTGGGACCGGACCGCAGCGACGCACGGATGCACGCCAAGACCGTAGGATCCTACGCAGCGCCGTAGGGGACCGCACCGCCACTTCCCAGCAAATTAGGGACACTGTCGCTCCTGGGGTATCGGCGAGGACCATTCGCAACCGTCTCCATGAAGCAGGGCTACGGTCCCGCACACCGTTAGGCCGTCTTCCGCTCACGCCCCAACATCGTGCAGCCCGCCTCCAGTGGTGTCGCGACAGGAGTGAATGGAGGGACGAATGGAGACGTGTCGTCTTCAGCGATGAGAGTCTCTTCTGCCTTGGTGCCAATGATGGTCGTATGCGTGTTTGGCGCCGTGCCGGTGAGCGCCACAATCAGGACTGCATACGACCGAGCCACACAGGGCCAACACCCAGCATCATGGTGTGGGGAGCGATCTCCTACACTGGCCGTACACCTCTGGTGATCGTCGAGGGGACACTGAATAGTGCACGGTACATTCAAACCGTCATCGAACCCATCGTTCTACCATTCCTAGACCGGCAAGGGAACTTGCTGTTCCAACAGGACAATGCACGTCCGCATGTATCCCGTGCCACCCAACGTGCTCTAGAAGGTGTAAGTCAACTACCCTGGCCAGCAAGATCTCCGGATCTGTCCCCCATTGAGCATGTTTGGGACTGGATGAAGCGTCGTCTCACGCGGTCTGCACGTCCAGCACTAACGCTGGTCCAACTGAGGCGCCAGGTGGAAATGGCATGGCAAGCCGTTCCACAGGACTACATCCAGCATCTCTACGATCGTCTCCATGGGAGAATAGCAGCCTGCATTGCTGCGAAAGGTGGATATACACTGTACTAGTGCCGACATTGTGCATGCTCTGTTGCCTGTGTCTATGTGCCTGTGGTTCTGTCAGTGTGATCATGTGATGTATCTAACCCCAGGAATGTGTCAAAAAAGTTTCCCCTTCCTGGGACAATGAATTCACGGTGTTCTTATTTCAATTTCCAGGAGTGTATTAAACTTGAAAAGAACAAAATGTCGCAGAAGTTAGCTCTTATTCCACATGCGACTATTTTGGGTTGAGAAGTGAAGGGAAATATGTTCAAAGTTTCATTAGATTATTAACTTCAGCAGACAACTGAATTTCGTTTTAAAAAATGTAGCAGTGAATGCACTCCAACTCGCGACATCTTATCTATTGCGCACGACGCCTATCGTTACATACTAGCTGATACGTACCTGCAGCACCTCCAGAAGTCAACAACGATTCCTCTAGAACTTCCGCATTCCGCAGTGCTGCGAGATAATGCTTATGGCCCGATCTAGACTTCTGAGTGACAGACAGTTACAGCTTTCCTTTTGCACTACACGGCGATTTCAACAAACAAATAGCTCTATAGAGTAGCTCAAGTGGAAAGGAACACTTCCTGTTCAAATTTCTGCATCCTACGCTGTTGGCAGTTCTGTGTAGGTGGCAGTTACTTGATTTTATTTCGCTGATTAAAAAATATACTCGAATGTGTGCACTGGGTAGTTGAGGCAGCTAGTTCATGGCGATTCGGTCAACCAAGTAAATAAATGTACTGAACATGCTGCAAACCACTGCAGGGAGCCTGTATGTCAGAATCCTCATCCAGTGTGACGCAACGGCGATATTATAGAAAAATGAGGCACAGAAAAGAGGGTCTGTTGGATTGATGATAGGTTTATATACTTATGGTCTGGGTTCGATTCCAACATCTGCCAATGATTTTTTGATAGGGAGAGACAGATTATATTCTCTTCTGGCTACTCCAATTGAAGGAGGTATAATGGCGTTGTGGTCTGAAATTCACATTAAACATGATACTCCTTCTCTACCAAGTAGACGTTAGGTTGAACCACAATAAAGTCAGGAGTGGCTACATGTAGATACTTTATCACCAGTAATCTTTCTGACACTAGTTATTTATTTCTAGTGACGAAACAAACACAAAGTAGGGTCACAGGACACTTATTCCATCTTTTATTTGATCTTCTGTATGTCGATAAAATTGGTTCTGAACTGGGAATGCAACTCAGACCGCACTTAACGCGGAATTTGATCCCTTCACGACAATACAGCTCGGCTACAATTTGTTGTCTGTTCAAAACTGCAGATTTCTCAACATCTCCACATATTGCACGTGAATGGGTTCGAATCCTGGCCCAGCACTAAGGTTTTCATTATGCACTATCAAGCTCTAGCATGAGAACACCTAATAATAATTTTGAGTTTTAATGTATTTTCATTTGTTGTCAACACCGACGGTATCTGACGTTTCTGACTCCCAGTGAGACACAGAACTATTTGCGGGATCACTGTAAGTTCAAGGATGTTATTCCAAGCTGCTGGTGGAGAAAAATTTGGTAGCTGACGTCTCTTTGTGTGTGGTCAACAACGATATGTGTGGGGTTCGATTTCCAGTCAGCATTGAACTCTTAGTCATATTATTTCTAGTTCAAACATGCTCACATGACGCTACTGGTGTAACAAACCCACGTCTAACGTTCGTTTTCTCTAGAATATAACAGCGATAGGTGCCGGTTGGAGTCCTAGCAAGGAAAAAATTAATGTTTCGTCTCGTCATTTCAGTTAAAACATCTAGATACTGCGCAGAAAATCTTATATGTCACAGTTGATTGTGCTTCGATAACAAGGTTCTGGGTTCGAATCCCTGTCCAACACAAAGCTTTACCTCATGGCATTTCAAGTAAGTTACTTGTGAAGAAGCAATATTTGACATCTCTCGTAGTTCGCTAACAGGAACAATATATGCTGAGTAGGAATTGACGTCCATTAACAATGTTTACATTATGTAATTTAAAGTTGATATTTGCCAACTGATACTGTCTTAAATTTAGGTATATCACTCTCTGTATGCCTAGTCAGGAATGATTGTTTCTGTCAGTCACGAAATCTTTGGTTAGTCTGCTTGACCTGGGTTTCAATCCATATGCAGAACGAGATGCTTCGTCGTGTCATTTGAAGTTCATACATATTCTCACCTAGTTACTCGTAAATAACTTAAGTTTTTAATGTCATTTTGTGTTAAATAATAAATACAGTATGTTACTTTGAAGAGGAAATCTTGAATACGACGAAGTTACTACGTGGATTACCTGTCTGACGTAATAATGAGAGTGGTAACGTTTCAGGCATGTCATCTATTGTAAAAAATGTGAGCTTACAACCCTTAAGGACAGTTTTGTCTGTGATAAGGTGTTCGCTGATATTTGTAGTATCGTGGTATTACTTTACATCTTGAGTTATTGAGACTGAACCGACGACCGATTAGAGGACCTGCTAGACAGCTGCGTTATGCGGGTTGAATGCGAATAAGGCGAAATACAATTCAGGTCTTTCGGATTCTTTTGAGCGTGACTGTGTAAATCAAATCACATCGTCTCCCTACCTCCTTATCTTCAGTAAATCATACTGCAGTATTTAAAAATGTAAGAGATGATGGAAATAGTAGTGTGTGCTCCCTCTCCTCCTTTTCCAACCAGTCAGAGCATGGTATTTAAATTATATTTAAAATGGGCATCAGAAATCTAGTAAAAATTAAGTAACCTCCTCTTGAAAGTCAAGAAGATTCAACTTGAAAGTCTCATTACTTTCTTGAAAGTCAAATACATTGATTATTTCTGGCATAAAAATATTGTCAAGTTACATTATTTATGTACAGACTGATTTTGTGCTTTATAACCCACCCACCCCACACTCTTTCCAACACATTATTAAAAAACCATTATGATACAAAAAACCAATTATGTGTTTTATACTCCACACCTTCTCCAGAAAGCTAGAAATGGTAAATAGCAAACACTAATGGTAAACAGTCCACTCTAAATGGTAAAATGCCGGGATGATTCCTCTGAAAGGGCACGGCCGACTTCCTTCCCCATCCTTCCCTAATCCGATGAGACCGATGACCACGCTGTCTGGTCTCCCTCCCCAAAACAACCAACCAACCAACTCTTGCCTCTGGCTCTCGGAATAGGCAACGAAACTTTGACAATATTCCACGTTTCCAACTCTTTACTATTCCGTGACACTACAGCATTACAGCCTATCTCAAGTGCTAAAGTGTCAACTTTCCCAAGGGCAGCATCAGCCAGTCCGCGATTACAGGCATTCAATTCTATGTCACATTGTGTTTCAGTTCCCATTTCGGCGTGCTTCCCTGTTTTCACTATAACATAAAAGATGGCTGAATTCTTGTGCATAAAATCAAGTATTTACACTTAATAACAATAAAATAATAAATCAAGTACGAATGTTCTGGAAAGACAACATAAATTGGTTGAAACAATAAAGAAGTGGCATGCCATTCCGCACTCTCTTGACATGAAGTCAGCCATCATGTACAAACTAAACTCACTGTTGATCAAACGAAATACCATTATAATTTTAAAATATTGACATACCGAACAAAACTGAGCATTGAATGATTACAGCTGCCCACGAAATCTACTCATTGCACAGACCAAGGAGAATAAACAATGTTGTCCTAATTTTTGGATTATGTAGTAACAGAGATCACAATCATCAATTTTTTTAATTTGTTTTTTTAGTACATGTTTTTTGGAATCATAGTAGTTGATTTTAATATTTATTTATCGACTTGTTTTTCACCTGCTGATCAATTTCCTATATCACATCAATTTTTACGGTACATGAAATAAATACAAAAAAAATTATAACAACATAATGACAGTAGATGTCTCTCGTAAGAATCGTCAGACTATTTTCTCTCGTGTTTCGGCGGATATTTGCAATTACGTTCTCGCAAGGTGTAAATGGAGTCAGCCCTAAAAAATCCTGTTCATCGAGCCCCACATACAACGTCCAGGGTCTACAGAAAGTGCTGATATGTTTCCCGTTACAAACAAAATGATTTTCAAAGTGTAATTTTACAAGCCTATCCGCAGATCGGACTCAGATTAATTTAGTATGATATTCGTTTTATCGGCGTTTGTTAAGAGGACAGTAAAACATAAAGAATGAGCAGAAATCCAGCCCTGGCCCGTGTTGACAGCTACTGGTCATGCAGCAGCGCTGCTCAGTCGCTGCTGCAGTACTGATTGTTCTTTGTCTTTTACTGCTCCTGTTAATACATACACGAACAATGCACTAGACTAATTTGCGATCTCTCTATCGAATGGGCACGAAAACTGCGATTTAAAAATCATTTCGTTTGTAACGGGAAACAAACCGTCTCTTTCCGTCGACACTGGACGTCGTATGTGTGGCATGATGAGCTAGATTTGTTTGGGCTGATTCCACCTACACCTTGTGACAACGAAATTGCAAATATTTGGCGAAACGCCAGGGAAAATGCACCTGCCGACACATCGATGTATTGGTCCTGTCACTGTGTCGGCAGTGTAACGCTGGCTTTATTTTGACCAGTGTGGAATATTTTAAAGGTTTCTGAAATTATTATTAAAACGTTCATGAACATGGCCACATGACATTAACAACGGCAAGAGAATGCTAAAGTCATTAAAACCTAAGTTTTAGAGTTAATGAAC
This sequence comes from Schistocerca gregaria, assembly GCF_023897955.1. Lineage (NCBI taxonomy): Eukaryota > Metazoa > Arthropoda > Insecta > Orthoptera > Acrididae > Schistocerca > Schistocerca gregaria. The sequence continues at coordinate 868,385,410 of NC_064922.1, forward strand.
TAGAATCAAATTCTCCTGCTCCATCTAATCTCTTAAATTGATTAAATACCCGTTATCTTCACGTGAACGACTCATCTGACCCAGAAGTTGTTGGAGAATGTAAAATCTTGGTAACACAAGATGGTGTTAATGTGTAATATCAATGCAAAGAAATTATTTGCATGATAATAACAGTGACAATCGAACTTCGTAAAAAACACTAAATTGCAGGATCGATTTGTAGAAATAAAAATACATAAAAAGTAGCACGCTGATGGTCTGCGATCATTGTGACAGGCTGAAAGCCACTTCCAACGAAACTAACACTCTAAAACATTAACACAAGCTTTAGACATTATTAGTAAAAAGAATCGATCACATTACTAGAGAATACAAAAAACTATTTTTTAGCATGTCAGGTCCACTACATATATAAATATTAAGCTATCGGTGAGAGACATCAATTTTGTGCAAGTACTTGAAGGTGAATGAATAGGTAAACACATAAAAAAGCGGTTTGACTAAGTGTTACAAGGATTTGGGCGAGTTGATTTACCATGCGAACAACAGTTTATACCAAATATGCACAATCAGTTTTAGATTTGGACGTTATGTTGATTATTGCGGTATAGTCACTAGATTTTTATTGTAATCACTATGAGGTATTATTGCTTTGTTAAAAAAAAACCATCAGGAAATATATATCGAAAGAATACAGTTCAAAACTATGGTGACAGTCTAGAAAACATTATAGCATCTTTTGTCGCCAGTATTTACTTGATCTTCGACAGAACTAATGGAAAAAATTCCAGACTAGCGAAACAGCTCTGGGCAACTTGTGATATGACAGCATGTGAAGACTTAAAGTAAGAGTTGTAGCCCAGATGAAGACTGAATTTTGCTGAAGACTACATCAGTTGGTGTGCTTTTTCTAATGCAATGACCTCTATTAATAACCTGTACATTAGCCTAAAGTGACAAATGAATCTCATATGATTTATACATCTTTTACAGGGGACAATCAGAGTGGAAATATTTTAAGAAACACATAACATGAGTGCTGATTTGCATCGTATTTTATTTACCAACCAGATTCCGTGCAAGATCATGCTCACGGTAGTCAAAATACTATCACAAATTCAACACTACATGTCATGCTTTTTTTTTTAGTTACTTGGCTTCTGCCTGGTTGGATGCTGCCCATCACGAATTCCTCTCCTGTGCCAACCTCTTCATCTCAGAGTAACACATGCAACTTATGTCTTGGACTATTTGCTGAATGTATTCCAATCTTTGTCTTCCTCTAAAGTTTTTACCCTCTACATCTCCCTCTGATACCATGGAAGTTATTCCCTGATATCTTAATAGATGTTCTATCACCCTGTCCCTTCTTCTTGTCAGTGTTTCCCACATATTTCTTTCTTCACCGATTCTGCGCAGAAGCTCCTCATTTCTTACCTTATCAGTCCACCTAATTTTCAACATTCGTCTCTAGCACCACATCTCAAATGCTTCGATTCTCTTCTGTTCCGGTTTTCCCACAGTCCATGTTTCACTACCATAGAATGCTATACTCCAGACGTACATCCTCAGAAATTTCTTCCTCAAATTAAGGCCGGTATTTGATATTAGTAGATTTCTCTTGGCCAGAAATGCATTTTTTGCCATAGCGAGTCTGCTTTTGATGTCCTCCTTGCTCCGTCCGTCATTGGTTATTTTACTGCCTAGGTAGCAGAATTTCGTAATTTCATCTACTTCGTAATCCCCAATTCTGGTGTTAAGTTTCTCGCTGTTCTCACTTCTGCTACTTCTCATTGCATTCGTCTTTATTTTATTTACTCTCAATCCATATTCTGCACTCATTAGACTGTTCATTCCATTTAGCAGATCCTGTAAATCTTCTTCACTTTCACTCAGGGTAGCAATGTCCTCAGCCTCTCTTGAACCGTCCTTTTTTTCGTCATTACTTCTTCGGTGTATAGAGTGAGAAGCAGAGGCCAAAGATAAATCCCTGTCTTACACTCTTTTTAATCCGAGAATTTCTTTCTTGATCTTTCAGTCTTATTTTTCCCTCTTGATTCTGGTACATGTTGTATATCACCCTTCTTTCCCTATAACGTACCCCTATTATACTCAGAATTTCTAACATCTTGTACCATTCAACATTGTCGAAGGCTTTTTTCAGGTCGACAGACCCTATAAACGTGTCTTCATTTTTGCTCATCTTTTTCTGTTATCAACTGCAATGTCGTAGCTGCATCTCTGGTGCCTCTTTTCCTTTCCTAAAGGCAAACTGATCGTCATCTAACAAATCCTCAATTTTTTTCCGTTCTTCTTTATATTATTCTTCTCATCAACATGGACGTATGAGCTGTTAAGCTCGTTGTGCGCTAATTCTCGCACTTGTTTGCCCTTGCTATCTTCCGAACTGTTGGATGGTGTTTTTCCGAAAGTCTAATAGTATATCGCCAGTCTCATACATTCTACACACCAGCTTCAATAGTCGTTTTGTCGTCATCAATTATTTTGGAAATTCAGTTGAAATGTTATCTATCACTTCTACCTTATTTGATTTTAAGTCCTCAGAGCGCTTCTAAAATCTGATTCTAATACTGGATCCCCTATCTCTTCTGTATCGACTACTGTTTCTTCTTCTACCAATTAATCAGACAACTCTTCTCCCTCATAAGAAGTTTCAGTGTACTCTTTCCACCTATCTGCTCTCTCCTTTGCATTTAACAGTGGAATTCCCAGTGCAACCTTAATGCTACCACCCTTGCTTTTAATTTCACCGAAGGTTGTTTTGACTTTCATATATGCTAAGTCACCGCGCGCCGTGGCCACGTGGTTCGAGGCGTTATGCCACGGGCTACACGGCCACTCCCGCCGGAGGTTCGAGTTCTCCCTCGGGCATGGGTGTGTGTGTGTGTTATTCTTAGTATAAGTTAGTTTAAATTTGTTTAAGTAGTGTGTAAGTCTAGGGACCGATGACCTAAGCGGTTTGGTCCCTTAGAATTCACACTCATTTGAACATATGCTAAGTCAGTTCTTTCGACAATAACTTATTTTTCGATTTCTTCATATTTTCCTTGCAGCAATTTCGCCTTACCTTCCCTGCACTTTCTATTTATCTAGTGCTTAAGTGACTTGTAATTCTGAATTTCCGTTATCATCTTCTTTCCAAGGATTAGGCTGTTGCCTGTTACGAACTCACAAACAAAATCGTTCGCACCTTTTTCTAAGTCTTCCAATACCTCTTTCCCGTTCGGCTTGTAGTTCAGTGTCTTCTGACGAATTCTGTGACCTGGCATTTTCATGAGGCGTTGATTCCAGTTTTCACGTTTTTTTTTGGAATTTTTTCATTCATGCTGAAAATATTTAATTCTGATCTAATCATGTCTCTTCTTGTTCAGCCCTTCGTCTTTCTTAGAAACTTCATCTCTGCTGTTTGAATCTTATTTTCTTTGGGTTTGTTTTGTGGTAACCCAGCCTTTGCTTCTGTAGGATAACACTGTAACCGCTATTACTTTATAGAATTTCATCGTGGTTTCTTTTCGTAATTTAGGGCCCAATTTTCTGCTACTGGTATCACAGACAGCTTGGAATTTGTGTATTTTATTTTCAATATCAGGGTCCAAATCAAAACTTTTAGCACATCCTAAATAAGAGATTTCAGGCACTGTGCCTAAAACTGAATTATCCAAAACACTTTTTGATCTGACTGGATATTTTCTTCGAAATGCCGTTTTTTATGTTACTAGAAATTTTAAAGTTGTACTTCTTACAAATTTCGTACAGCTGGTATACTGGTCTTTGGAGCTCATCTTCATTCTTTTGAATAATAACGATCTCATCAGGAAATGAAAGTACGTCTAGGTATTCCTCATTCGTTATCTTAATTCCTTTGTTTATTTTACATTTCCATTTGCGAAGAATGACATCAATGTAGATATTAAAAGGGGTGTATGATGGTCCACATACTTGTCTAATCTGAATTTACTTGAACTTTTTTTTAATTTCTTTCTTTCGTAAGCCGGCCGGTGTGGCCGAGTGGTTCTAGGCGCTTCAGTCTGGAACGGCGCGACCGCTACGGTCGCAGGTTCGAATCCTGCCTTGGGCATAGATGTGTGTGAAGTACTTAGGTTAATTGTGTTTAAGTAGTTCTAAGTTCTAGGGGACTGATGACCTCAGATGTTAAGTCGCAAAGTGCTCAGAGACATTTAAACCATTTTTCTTTCGGAAATCAACTAAGGTATTTTTTCCGTTACCCACGGTTTCTTCGCAGTTACCTTCCTTGTACCCATGTTTTTCTTTCCAATTTCTGTAATTGCCATTTTTAGAGATCTCTATACCTCTACAACTGAACTGCCTACTGAGCTATTCATTATCACACTATCAATGCCCGTAGAGAACGTGAAGCGTATCTCTTCCTTCCTTAGTACTTCTGTATGCCACTTCTTTGAGCAATAATTCTTTCTGGCTAGTCTCTTTAAACTTCAGCTTGCTCCTCATCGTCACTAAATTGTGATACGAGTCTATATCTGTTAATGGCTGTCTTATTTCGGAATTTTTCTTGGCCATGAAGTAATCTAACTGGGATCTTCTCTTATCTCACGGCCTTTCCCACGTATATCTCCTCCTCTTGTAATTCTTGAACAGGTTATTCGCTATCACTAGCTGAAATTTATTGCAGAACTCAATTACTTATTCTCTTCTCTTATTTCTTCCATCAAGCCCATATTCCTCTGTAAGCCATTCTTCCACTTCTTCCCCTAGAATCGCAGTTCAGTCCCCCATGTGTATTAGATTCTCATCCCCCTTTGCGTGTTGAAGTACCCGTTCAATAACCTCACATACTTTTTTTGTCTCTTCGTCTTCTTCTTGCGACGTCGGCATATACGCCTGATTATTGTTGTCGGTGTTGGCTTGCTGTCGATTCTAACGAGAACAACCCTACCACTGAACTGGTCACAATAATTCGCTCTCTGTCCTTCTTTCCTATTGATAACAAATTCTTCTCCCGTTATACCACTCTGTGTTACTGTTTACGTTACCCAGTACTCGTGTGATCAGAAATCTCTGTCTTTTTTTCATTTCACTTCACTGACCCCACTATATCGAGATCGAGCCTTAGTGTTTCTCCTTTCAGAATTTCTAGCTTCCCTACCACGTTCTAACTTCTGACATTGCACATCTAGTTTCGTAGAACGTTATTCTTTCGTTGGTTATTCAAATTTTTTCTCATGGTATGCTTCCACTTGGTAGCCTCCCCCCCCCCCCCCCCCCCTCCCCCTGGAGATCCGAAAGGCGGACTAGCCCGAAATGTTTTGCCAATGAAGAGATATCATGACACTTTTTCAATTACAGAACACATTTCCATTGAATACATATTATGTGCCTTTAATGCAGTGGTTTCCATTGCCTTCTGTTTCCTCATTCCGTTAATCATTGTTGATTCTTCTACCTTTTACGGGCAGTTCCCACATCAAGGACATGTGAGTGCCCTGAACCTCTGTGCGCTCTTCCGCCCTTTTTAGCAAGACCGTTGGCAAAACGAAGTTCTTGCACCGAAAGCCTCCGGCATCCACTGCTGATGGTTCAAATGGCTCTGAGCACTATGGGACTTAACATCTATGGTCATCAGTCCCCTAGAACTTAGAACTACTTAAACCTAACTAACCTAAGGACAACACACAACATCCAGTCATCACGAGGCAGAGAAAATCCCTGACCCCGCCGGGAATCGAACCCGGGAACCCGTCCACTGCTGATGGCTTTTATTCAAAATTTAAGCTGAACTTTGGACTGAGGACGTTTTGGTTATTAATCAAAGTCGCCACAACTAGACCACAGGTGCAAATTGAACAGCTTACGAAAAAGCAAAACACCTCATGAAATTCAAAGGGTACAGATCCAACACAAAATGAGAGTCCGAGAGACAGACGCTAATCAGTTCGAATTTATCAGCGCCTGTCTCTCAGACAGTCATTGTGTATTATATCTGCACTATTTCAAATTAATGACGTGTTTTGTATTTTCGTATGGCTGCGTGTTATTGGCAGAACACTTAGGAAATGCAACAGATCTACTGAAGACACTACCTACACTACGCTTCTGCGTCCTCTTTTAGAATACTGCTGCGCCGTGTGGGATCCTTATCAAGTAGGATTGACGGAGTACATCGAGAAAGTTCAGAGAAGAGCAGCACGTTTTGTATTATCGTGAAATAGGGGAGAGAGTGTCACTGACATGATACAGGACAACGGCGTTTTTCGTTGCGGCAGAATCTTCACTCAGTTGCCAACTTTGTCCTCAGAGGGAGAAAATATTTTTTTTGACACTGAGCTACATAGCATAGCGAGAAACGCTCATCATAATAAAACAAGGGAAATCAGAGCTCGCACGGAAAGATATAGGTGTTCGTTTCTTTCGCGCATTCTTCAAGATTGGAATAATCCAGAATTATCGATGAATGCTCTGCCAGGCACTTAAGGGTGATTTGCAGACTATCCATTTAGATGTAGATGTAGATTAAGATATATGATGTTGGATTTGTGATATTATTTTGGTTACCGTGAGCATGGTCTTGGACTGAAACCGGGCGGTGAATAAAATACTATACAGCATTCGTGTTACATATTCCTTTAAAAAAAATCTCATTTGAATCTACGAACACACCTGAGATGATGAACTCAGCGAGATGAGTCAAGTGATCTAACAAGTAGGACCAGAAGTAAAAAGATCTTCTTTTCGCAGTCGGATATCAGGCACTTCCAGCAACCTCGCAATACAATGTTTGTGCGTTATTCATAGTTTTTTGTGCTTATATTTAAAATTAAGCAACAACTAGTATTTGCGCACATTTAGTGCTTGCAGTTTCTTTCTCCCTAAACAATGGATCTTGTCAGGATGGCCTGCATGCCTCGATGATATAGATAACCCGATGATAGGTACAGCCACAGCAAAGAGGTATCTATCGAATGACCAGAGCAATATTTCGCTTCTGAATAGAGTCAGCAAACTTTTCAGGTGTCGTAGGGCAACAGTCTGGATGAATGACTGATCTGGACTTGTGACATCGGCCAGCACAGTCTTAATGTGTATGTAATGCAAACTGCTGAAAGCAAGGAGAAGTTACGGTCATTATTTTGTCCAGATCGTACAGCTCTAATCAATAGCAACACCTTGGGTAAAATATTCAGAAGGTAATATAGTCCCCCATCTGCACCTCGAGACGGGGACTACTGAGGAGGATGTCATCATCAGGAAAAACAAAATATGCATTTTACGAGTCAGAGCAGGGAATGTTAAATGTGCAACGGCAAGAATGCTGGAGAATTTAAACATGGAAATGGATACTCTGAAGATATATTTAGTGGGCATTTGCGGAAAGCCGTGGCAGATGAGTACAGGCTTATAATTATAAAATGAGATAGGAGTAACTTAGGAGTATTTGTAATAATGAATGAGGAAATTGGAATGGCGGTAAGCTACTATGAACAGCAGAGTCTACACTGACACGAAACCACAGTAGCACAAATTTACATGCCAACTAGCTCAATAGATGATGTAGAAACAGAAAGAATGTATTAGAAGACAAATCAAATTATTTAGACAATTAAGAGAAACGAAAATTTAGTAAGGATGGGGGACTAGAATTCGCGAGTAGGAAACAGGAAGAGAAAGACAAAACTAGGACTGGAGAAAAATGAGTGAAAAGGCAAGGCCTGGTAGAATTCTGCACAGAATGTAATGTAGTCGTCATTAAAACTCAGTTTAAAAATCACGAACGAAGGTTGTGTGCATGGAAGAGGCCTGGAGACACTGGTAAGTTTCAAATAGATTATATAATGGTAAGAAAGAGATTTCGAAACCAGGTTTTTAACTGTAAGACATTTCCAGGGCCAGTTGCGGACTCTGACCGAAATTTATTGGTCATGAACTGCGGATTAAAACTGAAGAGACTGTAAAAAATAGGTAATTAAGGAAATGGGACGTGAATAGTATTAGAACCAGAGATTTTTGATAGTTTCAGAGAGAGCATTAGCCAAACATTAAAAAACGGAGAGGAATACAGCAGAATACAAATGGTTAGCTTTGAGAGATGAAATAGCGAGGACGGTAGAGAGTCAAATAATTAAAAGGACAAGGCATAGCAGAAATCCTTGATTAACACAGGGAGTACTGAATTTAATTCCTGAAAGGAGAAAATATACTCTGAAGAACCAAAGAAACTGGCGCACCTGCGTAATATCGTGTAGGACACACGCGAGCACGCAGAAGTGCCATAACGCGACGTGGCATGGACTCAAATAATGTCTGAAGTAGTGCTGGAGGGAACTGACACCATGAATCTTGCAGGGTTGTCCATAAATCCGTAAGAGGACGAGAGAGTGGAGATCTCTTCTGAACAGCACGTTGCAAGGCATCCCAGATAGGCTCAATAATGTTCAAGTCTGGGGAGTTTGGTAGCTAGTGGAATTATTTAAACTCAGAAGAGTGTTCCTGGAACCACTCTGTAGCAGTTCTGGACGTGTGGGGTGTCGCATTGTCCTGCTGGAGTGACCCAAGTCCGTCAGAATGCACAATGGGCATGAATGGCCGCAGGTGATCAGACAGAATGCTTAAATACGTGTCACCTACCAGAGTCGTATCTACACGTACCAGGGGTTCCATATAGCTCCAACTGCACACGCCCCACACCATTACAGAGCCTCCACTAGCTTGAACACCGAGCGAGGTGGCGCAGTGGTTAGCACACTGGACTCGCATTCGGGAGGACGACGGTTCAATCCCGTCTCCGGCCATCCTGATTTAGGTTTTCCGTGATTTCCCTAAATCGTTTCAGACAAATGCCGGGATGGTTCCTTTGAAAGGGCACGGCCGATTTCCTTCCCAATCCTTCCCTAACCCGAGCTTGCGCTCCGTCTCTAATGACCCCGTTGTCGACGGGACGTTAAACACTAACCACCACCACCACCACTAGCTTGAACAGTCCCCTGCTGACATGCAGGGTTCATGGATTCATGAGGCTGTCCCCTCGATCCAACTTGAAACGAGACTCGTCCGACCAGGCAACATGTTTCCAGTCATCAACAGTCCAATGTCGGTGTTGACGGGACCAGCTATGTGTCGTGAGGTTGTGAAGGGCACACGGGTGGGACATCGGCTCCGAAAGCCCATATCGATGATGTTTCGTTGAATGGTTCGCATGCTGACATTTGTTAATGGGCCAGCACTGAAATCTGCAGCAACTGGCGGAAGGTTTGCACTTCTGTAAACCTGGCCGATTCTCTTCAGTCGTCGTTGGTCCCCTTCTTGCACGATCTTTTTCTGTCCGCAGTAACGTTGGAGACTTGATGTTTTACCGGATTCCAGATATTCACGGTACACTCGTGAAATGGCCGTACGGGAAAAACTCCACCTCATCGCTACCTCCGAGATGCTGTATCCCATCGCTCGTCGCCGTCTATAACACCACGTTCAAACTCACTTAAATCGCTATAACATACCATTGTAACAGCAGTAACCGATCTAGTAACAGTGCCATTTTTTTTCGCTTATTGATTTTCAATTCCCCCCGAAGGGGGCGGGCTGGCAGCAGCTTATTACGCTGCTCTACAGCCTACAGACTTTTATTTTAAAATACGGAAGAAGAAAAGAAACAAGAAAAACAGGAGATAAAACGGTGACTTAAAGTGTAAAATGGCGGAAAAATGCGGAAAGTAAAAACAGAAAGCAAAAGGGGTTGGCAACGTTAATAAAAGAAACAGGAATCAGACAAGTAACATAGTACACACACAATTAAAAAACACGGCGACTGTCTGGTTTCTGTTCGCAAGAGATAAAAAGCACACCCAGGGACAGTATAATGGCCGTTCGCAACATTTCCAAAAAAAACACAACATGGAACACTCACTGTAATACACTCACTGTAGAACACTGCACGAAAGTGGCGGCACAAAGATGACACTCCCAAGCCATAGGAAGATGTGGGGAGGGGGACCTGGAGGAGGGGGAAGAACAAGGAGGGAGGAAGGAAAAAAACGAAAAAGGGGGAGGGAACCAAGGAAGGAGAGGACTAATAAAGGGGGAGAAGGGCAGACGCGAGAGGGGATGAGAGGAGGCAGAGGAGGGAAATGCAAAACGACTCGGGGGAGAGAAGGGGGCAAAGAGGGGGGGAAGAAAGAGGATGGAAGGGGGGGAGAGGGAGCCCTGGAAAAGGACAGAGGAAAGGAGGGGGAGTGAGGATCAGAGTTGATAGGAGGGATAAATGGAGGGAGAGAGGGCGTCATCCGGGAGGGGGAGTTGATAGAAGCCACCTTGGGAAAGGAGATGTAGGGTGTAGAGATGGAGGGTAGGGGGGACACAACAGTGAAGACGTGACAGGGGGTGGGAATGGGAGAGGAGAGGAGCAGCTAGGGGGTGAGGGGGTTCAAGGCGGCGGGAGGTGTAGAGGATGCAGATATGTTCGAGGAATAGGAGCAGACAGAGGAAAGGAATGAGATCATAGAGGATGGGAGGCATATACGGAAGGCGAGGAAGAGTGCATGACGGCCAAGGATCTGGAGGGGGGGGGCAGATATCCAGGCAGGACTGGCATAACAGAGGATGGGACAGATTAAGGATTTGTAGGTGTGGAGGATGGTAGAGGGGTGCAACCCCCATGTTTGGCCAGAGAGGAGTTTGAGGAGTCGGAGGCGGTTGTGGGTTTTGGATTGGATCGAGCGGAGATGAGGGATCCAGGTGAGGTGACGGTCAATGGTGAGGCCAAGGTAGGTGAGGGTGGGGGTGAGGCGGACAGGATGGGCGCAGACAGTAAGGGAGAAATCCAAGAGCCGGAAGGAAAGAGTAGTACGACCTACGATGATTGCCTGGGTCTTGGAAGGATTGATTTTCAGGAGTCACTGGTTACACCATGCAGCAAATAGGTCAAGGTGATTCTGGAGAAGGCGTTGGGACCATTGGAGGGTAGGAGCGAGGGCGAGGAATGCGGTGTCATCAGCATATTGCAAGAGGTGTACTGGAGAGGGGGGTTGGGGCATATCTGCTGTGTACAGGAGGTAGAGGAGAGGGGAGAGGACAGAGCCCTGGGGCACACCTGCAGAGGGGTAGAAGATGTGGGAATTGGCATTATGGATGGTAACATAGGAGGGTCGGCGGGAGAAGAAGGAGGCCATCAGATGTAGTTGACAGGAAGGGCATACGTTTGGAGTTTAAACAGGAGACCATGATGCCAGACACGGTTGTAGGCCTTTTCGTGGTCGAGGGAGACAAAAATGGCGGAACGACAAGAGTTAAGCTGGAGGGAGAGGAGATGAGTGAGGCGGAGGAGTTAGTCATCGGCAGAGAAGGAAGGTTGAAAGCCACATTGTGTGTTGGGAGGGAGGTGGTATTGGCGGAGGTGGTGATGGATGCGCCGGGAGAGGATGGATTCCAAGAGCTTGCTGAACAGTGATGTGAGACAGATAGAACGATAGGAAGAGGCATCAAATAGAGGCTTGTTGGGTTTGGAGAACATCAGGATACGGGAGGTTTTCCACAGGTCGGGATAGAAGCCAGTGGCAAGGATGACATTGTAGAGGGTGGCAAAAATTGAAAGGATGGAGGGAGGGCAGTGTTTGAGGTAGCCGTAGGTAATGCAGTCGTGGCCGGGAGCAGTGTTGCGTTTAGTGCGGAGTGTGAGGTTGATGTCCTGTGTAGTGATGGGAGTGTTAAGTTCAGATGGTGGTGTGTGGCCCAAGTACTGGAAGCTAGGAGCAAGGGGAGGAACAGAGGTATTTGTACGGTGCATGACGTCAGGGAAGAGGGAATAATCAAAGTGGGGATCATCTGGGATGGAAAAAACATCGGAGAGGTGAGAGGCAAAGTGGTTGTCCTTACTGAGGTTGTCAGGAAAGGGACGGTCATTAAGGAGGAGAGGGTACTGGGGGGTGGGGCGGTTCCCAGACGGTGGAAAGCAGACCAATACTTGGAAGAGTTTATGGGGAGTGTGGTGTTGAGTTGTGTACATGTATGGCGCCAGGCACGGCGTTTCTTCGCAGTAAGCAGGTTGCGGATGTGTCATTGTAACTGTGCCAGACACTTGCTGTCTTATATAAGCGTTACCGTATTCTGCCAGTTTACATATCTCTGAATATGGATGCCTATACCAGTTTCTTTGGCGCATTAAATGTGCCGTATCAACAGCATCTTCGTCAACCAAGCTCGGCGCGCCGCACAACGTTCACACTTAAGCACTTCTACTCTCCTGCTAGCCCGCCACCTGGTAATCATTGCTCTTTTATCATTCGCTGCTCTCCGTCGGATGGCGCCACGTTTACACTCTACCGCAGAAAATGAAATTCATATGACGTCACTACACGGGTCTCTTATTGCTCGGCGAATCCTTTCAACCATCCGCCACTTGGGATCTAAGTCTATTCTTGGTACGCAGACGAGCATGAGATTCCAGAGTGAGCAGAAATACTGTTCGGAGAATGAATGGAGAGGGGGAAATTATATATAATCAGTTTTTGTACCGAGTATTAAGGACTTCACAACTGTCATAGAAGGAACTAATTATTCCACTTTCAAATCTAACGCCGACGTAAATAAGCACAATGTGCACTATGGAGCATTAGGAATACAATCAGCACATCATGGACCGATGATTAAGTTATCTGACCTTCTTTTATGAATAGTTAAGTGCTGATGGAGCTCTGTATTTTAGTAGCATGCTCTGCTGGAGTTGCTACAATATGTTTCACTGCCAACGCAGTTGGAAATATGGCTGCAGTAGGTTGAACATCGAGTACATTTCTCCTTGGCGACAAGGCATGCCTTGAATCTTCTTTTTATGGTTAATAGTTTGGTAAAGGTCCAGTGACTTAGTCGCCAGATTTTCCTTTGACTAACCTTCTTGAGGCATCATAAAACACATTATCAACAGTATTCTACAATGCAAAGTGATAGGAATTATTAAATTTGCAAATCATGCCGCCAGATGCACAGATACCTCATCATACTCAAGTGTACGAATAGCCCAGTCAACGAAGATATAAAAAAGAAGGTCGAATAGGAGAAAAAATTCGTGTAGTCGCAAATTTTAGCGCAGTGGTAGAGGGAGTGTCGTAACAATCCACAAATAATCCTGACCGGTGGGGTGTGAGCGTAGGGTAGGGGTGGGGGAGGGGGGGAATTGAGGGAGTTTAAAGGTCACTTTTTTTGTTTTTCTTGAATAACTCGAAAAACGCGGCGTCCAGTAAAAATGTTTCCTGATACAATATTAGGGTATAGCAATTACTAAAATGTTCTACTCAATTTTTCTCTTGGACTAATGGTTTCCAGGTTACAGGGGATAGAATAGTCTCAGATTATTAAAAATAATGTTTTAATGGTGGATAATTAATGTTCATCGTTAAACTAGCTAACAAACCGTGCATGCCTGGATATCCATTTTTCCAGTTTTCTGTTACAACTGAAAACAAAAAATAAAATTTGTTTGTAAAGTAGCATCGAAAAAAATTCATTTTCATGTATTCGTGAAAACACCTTTGAAATTATGCAACAGTCACACAAAGAAATATGCATGATACACAGATGCATAAATAAGGTATCCAAATTAACGAAAAATTCCATTTCTGTACGTGGTGTGCGGCTGTTCGCGTCTCTACAACGCGATTTTGTAGAAGTCTCCATGGCTACGTTTTGCCCATAACCCTGGGTTCGGTGTGGGGCGCCGGTGGGGTGAGTAAACTGCTGTAACCTCTTGCGGGGTTGTGGACCACTTAGGGCGACGGCGTCCGCAGCTCGTCGTCGTGTGGTAGCATCCCGCTTCCCGCGCCCGGGTTCCCGGGTTCGATTCCCGGCGGGGTCAGGGATTTTCTCTGCCTCGTGATGAGTGTGTGTTGTGTGTTCATCATCATTTTATCTTCATCGACTCGCAAGTCGCCGAAGTGGCATCAGCTAAAAAGGACTTGCAGTACGGCGGCCGAACTTCCCTCATGGGGCCTCCCGGCCAACAATACCATACGATCATTTCAGTACCGCCACTATGAGGATGCAATCAGGTTGGCTTTAAATACGGGCCGTAACGGAGGTGGGCGTTAGTTACCTTCTAGACTAACATGATGAGTTGAAGTTAGACAAAAACGGCTTTAAAGCGAAAAAGACGTCATTATCAACAATGAGTATGTACAGGGTCGTGTAGTAAGGCTACGAGAATCTGGATGTTCTTTCTGCGTTACTGCAGGCAGGAATGTAGCAACCGTACGTGATTGCTGGCAGCGGTGGTCAGGAGAATTACGTTCGCAAGAACACTGGGTTCCAGACAGTCAAGTGGCATTATCGAGACGGAAGACCATCGTGTTCGCCATGTGGCTCTGTTGCATCGTACTGCATTTGCAACAGCAGTTTGAGGAGCATTTGGCACTACAGTGACACAACGAACTGTTACAGATCGGTTACTTCATAGACAGCTCCGGGCCAGACATCCTGTATCGTGTATTCCACTGACCGCAAACCAGCACCAGTTGCGAGTTCAGTGGTGTCAAGTGAGAGCTCACTGGAGGGCAGGATGGAGGTCTGTTGTAATTTCCTATTAAAGCTGGTTCTGTCTCAGTGCCAGTGATGGCCGCAGCAGTAGGATGGGGCTCCCCCAAGCCCACACCGACGTGGTGACCAAACCAAAAGTTCTACTGTCACCTCCGTATAACACGTTAGTTTTCGGATCAGGACTCACAGGATGCACGCTGTAATGTTGTCCATGCGTCTAGGTAGAATTACTCATTGACATGGTGCGTCAGGAGACAGAAAGTGTATGAAAGTGGTCGAAGGGTAGCTGTTTGTAAGGGCAGAAGGAAAAAAGTGTCGAGGCAAGCGCCAAGGGAAAAAAAAACCTCTGCGACAGTAGGACTGCTAGTAAGGGCAGTGGCGGCTTGCTAGCTGCGACAGTGCATGCAAGGTGAGGTTATGTTAGTGCGAGGTATCGTGCATGGTCACCTTTGTCGCTGCGGGTGTTCGTTGTAGATGGGTCTATCCGGGCACTGCAGCTGGGCTCCTGTGAATTCTCCTGGGCCTGCTGCAGTGGAATCGTCCCTGTAACAGTCCGAGGTCTTCATACATTAGTGGGCGATCGGCCATAGATCAGGTCACAGTGTAGGGGAGGGGGGGTGGGGGTTGGCGTGTTGTGTGCAGTACGGCTTCCCTGCGACTGCCTGCTTTTCGGCGGGTCGAGCATCTGGAGTTGCCAGTAGCACCTGTGTTGCAGAGGCTCGCCAGTACTGTTGTGTTAGCGTTCTATGGACCGTAGACGTTTAGTTCCCAGCTAATAGTGGTCATGGCCGTGTGTTGGCTAGGGGGAGGCCAGTTGAGGGCCTATACCCAACCTGTCAACGTGCGAGACGCACTACACCTACTCTTGGAGTTATGATTTGGGGAGCGATTTCGTATGACAGCAGGGGCGCTCTCTTGGTAATCCCGTGCACCTTGACTGCAAATTTGTACATCAATCTGCCGATCCGACCTGTTGTGCTGTCATTCGTGAACACCATCCAAGGGGTCTTACCAACAGAATAACACTCTCCCACGTACCACCGCTGTAACCCAAGATGCTCTGCAAAGTGTCGACGTGTTGCCTTCGCCTGCTCGATCTGCCGATCAATCTCTAATCGAGCACGTATGGGACAACATCGGACGACAGCTTCAGCGTCATCCACAACCAGCATTAAACGCCCTTGTATAGAGCGACCAAAGGCTACAGGCATAGAACTATTCCACAAACAGACATGCGGCACCTCTGCAACACAATGCATACGAGGGGCGTTTGAAAAGTCCGAGAGATGGCACCACCGGCGAGTATCTATGTTATGTTTGGTTAGTAGCATCTCTGTAAAGAACGCACACAATGTTTCAGCCATAGTGGTCGACTTCTTTGCGTTTGGCAGTAGTGTGAATCAAGGAAGTTGAGTGATTGTCAAAAAATGGACGAAAACGAATTTCGTGTGGTGATTAAAGGCAAAACGCCTCAGGAGAATAAATTGAAGCTTGATAAACATTACAGTGACTCTGCACCTTCGATTAGACCAGTTTATAAGTGGTTTCAAAATTTTCGCAGTGGCCATATGGGCACAAGTGATGCTGAACGTTCTGGATGCCCTGTGGAGGTTAAGACACCAGAAATCATTGATAAAGTCCATGATATGGTGATCTATGACAGAAGAGTTAATGTGCGTGAGATTGCTAGTGCTGTGGGTATCTCGAATGAACGGGTACATAATATTTTGCATAAGCATTTGGGCATGAGAAAGCTATCTGCAAGATGGGTTCCTCGATTGCTCACGCTTCACCAAAAACGTAATCGTGTGAAGTGTTGCAAGGATGGTTTGCAGCTGTTCAGGAAGAATTCTCAGGAATTTAAGCGTCGTTTCATTACTGTGGATGAAACATGGATACATTACTACACTCCTGAGATCAAACAACAATCTAAACTATGGGTTACCAAAGGAGAATCTGCACCTATAAAGGCGAAGACAATTCCTTCGGCCGGAAAGTTTATGGCGACTGTCTTTTGGGATTCACAATCGACTATCTGGAAAAGGGTAAAACTATTACAGGTGAATATTATTCATCGTTATTGGACCGTTTGAAAACCGAACTGCTAGAAAAACGCCGGCGATTGGACCGCAAAAAAATCCTTTTTCATTACGACAATGCACCAGCACACAGCTCAGCAGTTGTGGTCGCAGAATTAATGGAAATATGATTCCAACTCGTTTCACATCCCCCCTGTTCTCCAGACTTGTCTCCCTCGGACTTTTCTTTGTTCCCTAATTTGAAGAAATGGCTGGCGGGACAAAGATTTTATTCAAACGAGGAGGTGATTGCAGCAACTAATAGCTATTTCGCAGACTTGGACAATTCCTATTATCCGGAAGGGATCAACAAATTAGAACAGCGTTGGACGAAATGTATGTCTAAAAGGAGACTATGTCGAAAAATAAAAAAGGTTTACTCCAAACCCGTAAGTAGTTTTTACTTTTGCACGGACTTTTCCAACGCCCCTCGTACATGCTTGCAGTCAACATTCTGGCGGTTACATCGGTTGTCAATGTACCAACACATCACATTTGCAATGGATTATCTCATGCTTACATTAACCTGTGATCTTGCACTGTTAATCACTTAAGTACGGTACCTCTACAAATGTATTTCCGAAATTTCCTTCCACTGCAGTAATTATTTTTTCGTATTGCAATTTTTTCCGTCAATGTAGATTTGATGCACGGATAAATCAAGGGCCATAAACACATTTACAAAATAAATGATACTCTAGGACGAAAATGTCGTCTACTACGGCAAACTACAAGCTTGCATGTAAATAGCATCTGCAGATATGCCACTCTTCCAAGACTTTGGAATCTTATTGTATTCGTTGATGTAGGCATTTCCCGCAGATAATACATAAATTATACACTGCTTGGTCTCACCAATACCGAAGTTCATACGAGTCGCTTTTTTGCTTACATATTAAGTTTATTTATTTATTCATCCAAACATCTTTCAGGACAGTGGGACAGACCTGCATAATAGATTTGCAAATATTGTTCACACACACTATATTGCTACAGAAAATTAAACATGGGTTGCTCTTCTTGAACTTCGAGAAACAGCGAAAGTGATCCTACCGAGCATTGTTTCAACTTTTCTCAATAATAAAATGAAAAACACTGAAATCAAACAGAGTGCAGCAGCAACTACTCCACGATAACTCACGGAATGCTCGTGTTTCGAAATACTACAGTCACCAGGGAGTAGTGGTGAAAGAGATGTGGCATAACAAAGTACAACCAAGTTGAACTTTTTGTGACAGATAAATGTTGTGTCTGTTAAGTGGTACCGATGAAAAATGGGGAGTTAACACATGCAACTGTAGTATGCCACTAGTTGTGGCGACACTTTCTTTGCGAGTGTGAACCCGGTTTACGATATGAAATACGCGAAGAACAAACCAGTAGAACTACATAACAGTCACCAGTATGAGAACTGATTCATAAACAAAGCCTTTCTAGTGACGGAACAAACGCCGAAACGAAAGGAAGAGCACTAAATTCAGATAAAGCAGGAAACGAAGGGACGGTGACAATTATGGGAGAAATTCATGGACACGATATCACGGAGATCGTCAGAAGAAACTAGAGTGTAAAGATATTTAGCTTTATTACATCTGAGGCTGTGTCAGTTCAATTGTTGAAGATTTCAAAATCCTCAGAAATAAGCTGTTTGAATTCGAATGATATTGTGTTAATAGTGGATTCAAATGACAGACAAAAACAAAGCACATATGGCTGTTAAAGCTATAAAAGACTGTATTTGAAAAATGAGTGGCAGAAACTTTAAAATGAAGAAATTGTCGACATAAGTCGCTTTGGATGCAGATTTCATACCAATCATGGACAAACGCCTTAGCTACTTAGGAAAACAGTTATTCGCAACGAAAATAATCTCTGTGATGGACGACGGAAATCTGTAGACACTTACAATGTAGTTTGTAAGCTGTTGCTGATTACACAACGGGGAACAAGAAGTAAGACGAAAACATTGATAAAAGCATAACCAGTGCGTACTGAATGACAACGTGCAGTTAATGTCAACACCACCAAAAGGACATTTTCTGACAGGGGGCGAACAAAGAAAGACGATACACAAGATCCACAACCAACGTACAAATGACTCCTGGAAAGTCAACATTATCAATAGCAGCAATAAAAAAACTCAAAGACCGAAAAGCTTCACAGAAGAAACAATAGCGACAGCACCAGAAAGCACCCAGCGAATGGGTCTGAGACCCATGATTTACACAGAAAAACCATCATCTACATCCACATCTACGTAATTACTCTGTTATGCACAACAAAGTGCCTGCCAGAGGATTCAATTAATCACTTTCAAGCTGTCTCTCTACCGTTCCACTCTCGAACCGCAAGCGGGAAAAACGAGCACTTAAATTGTTCTGTGCGAGCTGTGATTTCTCTTATTTTACCGTGATGATCATTTCTTCCTATGTAGGTTGGTGCCAACAGAATGTTTTCGGAATCGGAGGAGAAAACTGGTGACTGAAATTTCGTGAGAAGATCCCGTCGCAAAGAAAAACGCCTTTGTTTTAATTATTGCCATTCCAACTCACGGATCATGTCTGTGACACTATTTCCCCTGTTTCGCGATAATACAAAACGAGCTGCCCTTCTTTGTACTTTTTCGATGTCATCCGTCAGTCCCATCTGATGCGGATCCCATACCGCACAGCAGTACTCCAGAATAAGGCGGACAAGCGTGGTGTAAGCAGTCTCTTTACTAGATCTGTTGCAGCTTCTAAGTGTTCTGCCAATGAATCGCAGTCTTTGGTTTGCTCTACCCACAATATTATCTATGTGATCGTTCCAATTTAGGTTATTTGTAATTGTAATGCTTAAGCATTTAGATGAATTTGCAGCCTTCATATTTGTGTGACTTATCGCGTAATCGAAATTTAGCTGATTTCTTTTAGTACTCATGTGAAGAACTTCACACTTTTCTTTATTCAGGGTCAATTGCCGTTTTTCGCACCATACAGATATCTTATCTAAATCATTTTGCAAGTCGTTTTGATCATCTGATGACTTTACAAGACGATAAATGACAGCATCATCTGCAAACAATCTAAGACGGCTACACAGATTGTCTCCTATGTCGTTAATATAGATCAGGAACAATAGAGGGCCCATAACACTTCCTTCGTGAAAGCCTGATATTACTTCTGTTTTACTCGATGGCTTTCCGTCTATTAGTACGAACTGTGACCTTTCTCACAGGAAATCACGAATCCAGTCGCACAACTGAGGCGATACTCCGTAGGCACGCAGTTTGGTTAGAAGACGCTTGTGAGGAGCGGTGTCGAAAGCCTTCTGCAAATCTAAAAATATAGAATCAATTTGATACCCCCTCTCTATAGCACTTATTACTTCAAGAGTATAAAGAGCTAGTTGTGTTTCACAAGAACGATATTTTCTGAAATCGTGCTGATTATGTGTCAATAAATCGTTTTCTTCGAGGCACTTCATAATTATACTTTAACTAAATTTCAGTCTTGTTCACAACACTTAAGTCTCAATTACATAGATTATTATATTTTAACTAAAGTTCAGTCTTGATCACAACACTTATGTTATTGAGACATAAGTGTTGTGATCAAGACTGAACTTTAGGTAAAATATAATACCCTATTGATCACTGTTTCCAAAAATGTTTACCAAAATAGTACTTCATAATGTTCGAATATAGTATACGTTCCACAACCCTACTGCAAATCGACGTTAGTGTTATAGGCCTGTAATTCAGCGGATTACTCCTACTTCCCTTTTTGGGGTATTGGTGTGACTTGAGCAATTTCCAGTCTTTAGGTACGGATCTTTCTGTGAGCAAGTGGTTGTATATAATTGCTAAATATGGAGCTACTTCATCAGCATATTCTGAGAGGAATGTGACTGATAAACAATCTGGATTGTCTTTATTAAGTGATTTAAGGTGCTTTGTTACACCAAGGATATCTACTACTATGTTTCTCATCTTGGCAATTGTTCTTGACTGGAATTCAGGAATATTTACTTCGTCCTCTTTGGTGAAGGAGTTTCGGAAAACCGTGTTTAATAACTCTGCTTTGGTGGCACTGTCATCAGTGACTTCACCGTTGTTGTGGCGCTGTGATGGTATTGATTGCGTCTTGCCACTGGTGTGCTTTACGTATGACCAGAATGTCTTTGGGTTTCCTGCCAGATTTTGAGACAGAATTTCGTTGTGGAAATTATTAAAAGCATCTCGCATTGAAGTATGGGCCATACTTCGAACTTCTGTAAAACTTTGCCAATCTTGGGGATTTTGCGTTCTTTTAAATTTAGCATGCTTTGTTGTTGCTTCTGCAACAACGATCTGACACGTTTTGTGTGCCATAGGGAATCAGTACCATCACTTATTAATTTATGTGGTATATATCGCTCGATTGCTGTCGATATTGTCTCTTTGAAAACATTCTACAACTTTTCCACACTTACATGATCTGATCGGAAGTTTTGTGTGAACTGTTCAGCAACTATATCTTCTATGTCGGGGAGTCGGTAAAACGATCCAACACTAAAGCGGCAAGCATCCAAAGATTGAGAGACTAAGAAGAGCCACAATACAAGATGAGTAATTTGTATGATATAGTCGCAGAATGTGGAGAGATCCATCCCATACGTAAGTAACATGGCCCAGTCCAATAATTATCAGTTTCATTATCTTTACAAGAAGTCTCCCTTCTCCATAAAGAATTGGTCCTTAAGTGTGCTGAAAGAAGCAACACCCAGTTCAGTGGTACCAAACACTAGGTAAAGTACTTACTGTGTTACAAGTCAATAAATGAAGCATTAGAAGTAAGATACTATAGTTGGAACATTATTGTTGAATCCTCGCTAGCCGCTTATATGTCTCTCATTGTCTATGTAGAGCTCTACCTTGGGAAGCAAGGAGAGGATGTTGGTTGGTGGCTGGTATGCTCGTTCTAAAACACAAACTGCACGTAATTATTAACTGAATTCTTTCAAATGGTTGAAATGGCTATAAGCACTATGGTACTTAACATATGAGGTCATCAGTCCCCTAGACTTATAACTACTTAAACCTAACTAACCTAAAGACATCATCACACACATCCATGCCAGAGGCGAATCTGCGACCGTAGGAGCAGCACGGTTCTGGACTGAAGGGCCTAGAACCGTTCGGCCAAAGCGGTCGGCAACTAGGTTCTTTATTCATAAACAAAGAGCTACTTTACTTAAGCTTCCATGTGCTGTGGTACAAGGTCTCCTACATAGACCACTTTAGCCTCAATGCCGGTGAAGTTGAAGTCTGCTACGTTCACAAGCCTATAAGGTTGCTACGTGCTGCTTGTCACTGTGCTAGGGGCTAAGAATGTGGCTCAGATTCAGTGACACGCTGGATCTCACAAGGTGGGACAAACTCGAACTACTTGAACGAACTGGCCCTCCGGTTTGTGGCGGAGATGCTACATGCTGGCGGCTGAGAGGGCGTTGGCGGTGCGTTTCCAGCGAGTCTGTCGTTGGCGTCGATCTTCTTGTGACCTCTGTCTCACGTGCTGTGCTGGTGCCAGCTTACACCACCACGTTCCTCCCCTACGAAATGCCACTCCATTGTCGTGTAGTGAAGGTGCAAACGACAATGGAGAGGGAGGCAGGATACTGGGTGTTGAGACGGGCTCCTAGCCGTGACTGGGGGATGGTGTATTCCCGACCATACCTCGCCATCTGGCTTTCGAGGCAACAGAAACATCTTCCATAAAATTGCTGCCAGGGCGCACATCCAGGACGGAGGGCATGTGCTGCGGCGATGGCGGCGACAGCGACGGTGGGTCCTGGTCCATGGTGTCGGCGATGGGGGACGGCAGGGCCGAGGGCGAATCGTTCATCCGCTCCTCCCGGGCTGCCCTGGTGGCAGAAACGGGCGGCAGCGAAGGCTGCACGGTCCTGTGAAGTCGTGAATTCGGGGGGAAGGAAAGCAGCGGAATCACGGGGTAAACGATATGCCCGAATTTGGTTCTTGTGGCGGCGATGCAAACCATCGGGACCTGCAAGTAAGTACATATATCAGCCAATGCATTCCTGGATTACGCCCCTTTTCCAGCGCTCACGGTTGCCATAAAACCTGAAAAGAACAAGATCGCGCGGCGCAAAGCGATGCTTGCGGACCATTTGCGGTGCCGGCCGGTGCGGTGGGTGTAGCAAGTGTAGCAGCGTCCGGTGGCGGCTGCCATGCAGAAGTTCCGCCGTCTCGTGGGTGGGAGCGATAGGAGGCGACAAAGAGTTGCAGCGCCTGTGTGTGTGGGTAATGCAAAGCTTGGCCATCTGTTGCTTGAAAGTGCGTACGAGGCGTTCTGCTTCTTTGTTGGGCTGCGAGTGGAATGGAGAATCTATTAGATGATGAATGTCATTGCGTTCACAAAACTGTTCGAAGTCACGTGGTCCGTTGTCCTACGCGAGTACTTCTGGCAAACTTTTTATGCAAAATATTGGGAACGACTCTTGAATGGTGCTATGTAACTTAGAAGAGTTCATAGGCACTGCAAATCTAAACTTGCTGAAAGTGTCTACCACTATGAGCCAACGAGTGTTGCAAATAGTCTGCAAAGTCAATGTGCACTAGTTGCCATGGCTATTCTGTCTTAGAACAAGCTGAGAATGTCTGTGGCGGAGCGGAGTGGTTTTCCGCGCATGTGGGCCACAGTGCCGTCATATGTTCAATGCGGGCGTCCATCCCTTGCCAAGAGCAGTGCCGGCGCACTAACTGTTATGAAACCATTCGCAAAGCAGGACTCGAACCAACCGACGGGGGCAATCGCGCCAACCGTGACAAGGCGCCCTAGACCGCATGGCTAACCAGCGCGGCGCTAACTGCTTAGTGCGGACAATTCCCCAAAGTTCTTGGTGGAGCAACCGCAACTCATGCTGTTGCAATACTTTGAGAATAAGCACACGGTATTTTCCACCGTCATTTTGAACTAGAATCACACTCTGTTGAACGGAAAAGCTGTGCCTACGAGCAAAGTATCGACGCACAATTGAGTTCTGGATACTGTTCAATGAACGAGGCCAAGACGGGCGAGTATAATGCAACAAAATCTTGAGGTCTGGCTCTGCTTCTATGGCCTGTCCAATTTTTCTGTAGTACAGGGGAAAAGATTCCAGCAATTCAGAGTCACGCGCATCGATTTGGCAACAAGCTGAGGAAGATGCGCCAGAATCATAGTCTGGGCCAATCGGAAGGCGAGAGAGGGCGTCTGCATTGCCATGCTTTGCCGTAGGTCTGTACACAATTTCATACTGATACTGAGAAAACAACAGAGCAAAACGTTTTTATTTTTGAGCAGTGTGTGCAGCAACCGGCTTTGACGGATGAAACTAGGACTCCAAAGGCTTGTCATCCGTCCAAAAATAGAACTTCGGATCGTACAAATAGTGATGGGATTTTGTCACATCATACACAATAGCGAGAGCCTCGTTTTCTATTTGAGAATAATTGCACTGAGATTAAGTTAACAACTTTGAGGCAAAAGTAATAGGTCTGTGTTGCGCACCAATTACGTGCGAAAGCACAGCGCCGATTCCGTAGGAAGAAGCGTCGACTTGCAAAACTAATGGCTTGGCAGGGTCAAAATGCACTAAGCATTTGTCACTAAGCAAAGAATTTGAGTTTTTGAAAGGCGTCTTGACAATCTTCAGGCCACACAAATGGTACTATAGTGCGATCTGAGCAGCATTCGGTATGAATCGAATGTACTTGCCTAGTAGTGACTGCAGTTCACGCACATTTTGAGGAACTGGTAGGTCACGGATTGCAAGCAAATGGGTTGGAGAGGGTGTCCACCCTGACTGTTTATCACATGACCTAAGTACTGTAGTTCAGTTTGAAAAAGTCACGCTTTTCGAGACAACACTTAAGTCTTGCTTCTGACTACATTCGAAAAAGAGTACGCAAATTGGCAATATGCTCCTCTGGTGTACGAACCTTAGACGACAAAATAGTAAGATAGTTTGAGCAAAATGGCACTTTTGTATTCAACTGTTCCAAATAACGTTGAAAAATTGCGTGTGCGGAAGCACTGCCAAAGGGCAACCGCAAATACTTGAACAGTCCTCAGTGTGTATATAGAAACATTTTCTATGATTCTTGATTCAATGGAATTCGCAAGTAGGCGTCACGCAAATCTGTTTTAGAAAAGTAACGTGCTGCACCAAGCCTGTCCATGAGTTCCTCAGGGCGAGGTGACGGAGGAGTGTCAACTATTTATTGTCTGTAGGTTGACCGTAGACTTGAAATTAACACGAACGTTAATGCGACCAGAAGGCTTAGGCAACAAAATTAGTTGACTTGCCCATTGACTAGCTTGAATGGGAGCAATTACACCATTATCTCGTAATTCTTTTAATTCACTGGCCACTTTGTCTCGTAAAGCAAATAGAATGGGACGAGACCGGAAAAACTTAGGCTGTGCATCGTCTTTCAATGGAACATGCGCTACAAAGTTATTAGCTTTTCCCATTCCTTCTGAAAATAGTTCAGGAAATTCTTTAAACAGGCTAGTGATACTGTCTTTTGGATCACAAGCTGATATGGAAAGTACATTGTCATGGATGACAAGGCCAAGCAAATCAAAGGCATGTTGTTGTTGTTGTTGTTGTGGTCTTCAGTCCTGAGACTGGTTTGATGCAGCTCTCCATGCTACTCTATCCTGTGCAAGCTTCTTCATCTCCCAGTACCTGCTGCAACCTACATCCTTCTGAATCTGCTTAGTGTACTCATCTCTCGGTCTCCCTCTACGATTTTTACCCTCCACGCTGCCCTCCAATGCTAAATTTGTGATCCCTTGATGCCTCAAAACATGTCCTACCAACCGATCCCTTCTTCTAGTCAAGTTGTGCCACAAACTTCTCTTCTCCCCAATCCTATTCAATACCTCCTCATTAGTTACGTGATCTATCCACCTTATCTTCAGAATTCTTCTGTAGCACCACATTTCGAAAGCTTCTATTCTCTTCTTGTCCAAACTAGTTATCGTCCATGTTTCACTTCCATACATGGCTACACTCCAAACAAATATTTTCAGAAATGACTTCCTGACACTTAAATCTATTTTCGATGTTAACAAATTTCTCTTCTTCAGAAACGCTTTCCTTGCCATTGCCAGTCTACATTTTATATCCTCTCTACTTCGACCATCATCAGTTATTTTACTTCCTAAATAGCAAAACTCCTTTACTACTTTAAGTGTCTCATTTCCTAATCTTATTCCCTCAGCATCACCCGATTTAATTGGACTACATTCCATTATCCTCGTTTTCCTTTTATTGATGTTCATCTTATATCCTCCTTTCAAGACACTGTCCATTCCGTTCAACTGCTCTTCCAGGTCCTTTGCTGTCTCTGACAGAATTACAATGTCATCGGCGAACTCAAAGTTTTTACTTCGTCTCCATGAATTTTAATACCTACTCCAAATTTTTCTTTTGTTTCCTTTACTGCTTGCTCAATATACAGATTGAATAACATCGGGGAGAGGCTACAACCCTGTCTCACTCCTTTCCCAACCACTGCTTCCCTTTCATGCCCCTCGACTCTTATGACTGCCATCTGGTTTCTGTACAAATTGTAAATAGCCTTTCGCTCCCTGTATTTTACCCCTGCCACCTTTAGAATTTGAAAAAGAGTATTCCAGTCAACATTGTCAAAAGCTTTCTCTAAGTCTACAAATGCTAGAAACGTAGGTTTGCCTTTTCTTAATCTTTCTTCTAAGATAAGTCGTAAGGTCAGTATTGCCTCACGTGTTCCAACATTTCGACGGAATCCAAACTGATCCTCCCCGAGGTCCGCATCTACCAGTTTTTCCATTCGTCTGTAAAGAATTCGCGTTAGTATTTTGCAGCTGTGACTTATTAAACTGATAGTTCGGTAATTTTCACATCTGTCAGCACCTGCTTTCTTTGGGATTGGAATTATTATATTCTTCTTGAAGTCTGAGGGTATTTGGCCTGTCTCATACATCTTGCTCACCAGCTGGTAGAGTTTTGTCATGACTGGCTCTCCCAAGGCCGTCAGTAGTTCTAATGGAATGTTGTCTACTCCGGGGGCCTTGTTCCGACTCAGGTCTTTCAGTGCTCTGTCAAACTCTTCACGCAATATCGTATCACCCATTTCGTCTTCATCTACATCCTCTTCCATTTCCATAATATTGTCCTCAAGTACATCACCCTTGTATAAACCTTCTATATACTCCTTCCACCTTTCTGCCTTCCCTTCTTTGCTTAGAACTGGGTTGCCATCTGAGCTCTTGATATTCATACACGTGGTTCTCTTCTCTCCAAAGGTCTCTTTAATTTTCCTGTAGGCAGTATCTATCTTACCCCTAGTGAGACAAGCCTCTACATCCTTACATTTATCCTCTAGCCATCCCTGTTTAGCCATTTTGCACTTCCTCTCGATCTCATTTTTGAGACGTTTGTATTCCTTTTTGCCTGCTTCATTTACTGCATTTTTATATTTTCTCCTTTCATCAATTAAATTCAATATCTCTTCTGTTACCCAAGGATTTCTAGCAGCCCTCGTCTTTTTACCTACTTTATCCTCTGCTGCCTTCACTACTTCATCCCTCAGAGCTACCCATTCTTCTTCTATTGTATTTCTTTCCCCTATTCCTGTCAGTTGTTCCCTTATGCTCTCCCTGAAACTGTGTACAACCTCTGGTTCTTTCAGTTTATCCAGGTCCCATCTCCTTAATTTCCCACATTTTTGCAGTTTCTTCAGTTTTAATCTACAGGTCATAACCAATAGACTGTGGTCAGAGTCCACATCTGCCCCTGGAAATGTCTTACAACTTAAAACCTGGTTCCTAAATCTCTGTCTTACCATTATATAATCTATCTGATACCTTTTAGTATCTCCAGGGTTCTTCCACGTATACAACCTTCTTTCATGATTCTTAAACCAAGTGTTACCTATGACTAAGTTGTGCTCTGTACAAAATTCTACTAGGCGGCTTCCTCTTTCATTTCTTAGCCCCAATCCATATTCACCTACTATGTTTCCTTCTCTCCCTTTTCCTACACTCGAATTCCAGTCACCCATTACTATTAAATTTTCGTCTCCCTTCACTATCTGAATAATTTCTTTTATTTCATCGTACATTTCTTCAATTTCTTCGTCATCTGCAGAGCTAGTTGGCATATAAACTTGTACTACTGTAGTAGGTGTGGGCTTCGTATCTATCTTGGCCACAATAATGCGTTCACTATGCTGTTTGTAGTAGCTTACCCGCATTCCTATTTTCCTATTCATTATTAAACCTACTCCTGCATTACCCCTATTTGATTTTGTGTTTATAACCCTGTAATCACCTGACCAGAAGTCTTGTTCCTCCTGCCACCGAACTTCACTAATTCCCACTATATCTAACTTTAACCTATCCATTTCCCTTTTCAAATTTTCTAACCTACCTGCCCGATTAAGGGATCTGACATTCCACGCTCCGATCCGTAGAACGCCAGTTTTCTTTCTCGTGATAACGACATCCTCCTGAGTAGTCCCCGCCCGGAGATCCGAATGGGGGACTATTTTACCTCCGGAATATTTTACCCAAGAGGATGCCATCATCATTTAATCATACAGTAAAGCTGCATGTCCTCGGGAAAAATTACGGCTGTAGTTTCCCCTTGCTTTCAGCCGTTCGCAGTACCAGCACAGCAACGCCGTTTTGGTTAATGTTGCAAGGCCGGATCAGTCAATCATCCAGACTGTTGCCCCTGCAACTACTGAAAAGGCTGCTGCCCCTGGCATCTAAATCGAAAATCTTCTCACTGTCTCTTGACTTCAACATAGTAAAAGTGACTGTCCTAGTTTGAGATTTGTGAGTGGCTGGCGAACTACACTGGCCAAGCACTGGAATTTCCTGTGCGCTGTAAACAGTGAACTGCTTGCTAGATTGAGAAAGGCGTAGTGAGGCTAACTGTTCGTATGTGGCACAATTAGGGAAAGTGACTAATGCACCTGCGTGTAACTGAAAGTTCACACGACGGCCTGCAATTCGCAGTGAGACAAGTAGTTTTTTAAACGTCATTGCACAGTACTAGAGCGAGAAGGAAACACAACTTTAATGCTACTTTTGTCAGAACATGTTGTTGGTTTGGAAAACAACGTTTACTGCATGTGCACGAGCCTGTTTTTCCTTGGAGCGTGAAAAATTGTCGTTTTTGTGCCGTTGCAAACCAACTGCTTGGACATGTCCTTTCTTTCCACGCGTGTAACACATTGCGTTACGTGATGGGCAGTCCTATCGTTTATGGCGAGCAAAACATCTAGGGCAGGCAAGACCACTAAGTTCATAGGTCTGTTTACATGTTTACGCGGCAGTCCGCGTGGCTGTGTACGAGCTCGCTGTTGTGGCTGCTTGGGGCTGTGGCGAGCAAGGGGCGACTCGAGCCGATAAATCTGGGCATGGTCAAATTATCGGTCGTTTTGGCACCCGAATCACATTGGCTCTGAAGTCTACAGTCCCCTAGAACTTAGAACTACTTAAACCTAACTAACCTAAGGATATCACACACATCCATGCCCGAGGCAAGATTCGAACCTGCGACCGTAGCGGTCGCGCAGTTCCAGACTGTAGCGCTTAGAACCGCTCGGCCACCGCGGCCGGCCCCGAATCACATTGCTCTAAGATCTGCAATACTTGAGGAAGTGATGGATCAGAGTACCTTAGGATCTGTTCTCGTATTCTACTACGGGGGACATTGAATGTTATAGCATCCCTAATCATTAAGTCATTGTAAAAGTTACCACAACTACACTTAAATTTACACTTCTTAGTCATGTCTGTTAATCTGTTCTGGCTTTTTCTGCGAACGAAAATACTGATATCTGGCTGTAACTGCTTGGTTCTGCTAGTCATTGTACTTATTTAATGCAGCGACTACTTCGTCATAACGGAGACGGAGACGCAGTTGGGAATAGTCTTTGTATTAACCTGCAATCGAAAGAAAGTATTGTACTTCACAGTACCTTGAACGCGATGAACTGCACAATGAGCTTGGAACTGTGTCAGGTATTCGAGCCATTCCTCTTCCGGAATAATGGAATTCTGGTCGGCGGCACTTGCTGAGAGTGTCAGTTGATCTGTTTGGCAGCTGCCATACCTTGTGCAGTCAGAAGTTGTCGTGCTGTCGTCAGCAAGACACCAATTTGTTGGCCGTCTGCGGCTGAGGCGATGGGGCAGGGGGAACGAGGTAGGCATGGTTTACACAAATACGTTCTAGCAAAAGAAAAAAAAGCTTCTGAAAAGAGAAATTTGATTAATTCTGCGGCTTCCTCCTCAAAAACATGCAAGAACACAACTACACATTAGCAACGAGAAATTAGCACCCCTGCAAACAAACACAAGGGAAGCAAGCAAGTTCTTCACTGAAGTATTCTCGTCACCACTATTGAATCCTCGTTAACAGCTTTTATGTCTCTCGCTGTCTCTGAAGAGCTGATCCATGGGAAGCAAGCAGAGGATGTTGTTTGGTGGCCAGTAGCCTTGTTCTATAACACAAACTGCACACAGTTGTTAACTGGGTTCATTATACATGAACAAAGAGCTACCTTACTTAAACGTCCATGTGCTGTGGTACAAGCTGTCCTATATAGTCCACTTCAGCCTCACTGCTGGTGAAGTAGAAGTCCGCTATGTTCACTATAAGGTTGCTTTGTGCTGCCTGTCTCTGTGCTAGAGGCTAGGACTGCGGCTCCGACTCGGTGACTCACTGGATCTCACAAGGTGGGACAAACTCGAATTAACTCGCACTAGCTGAACGAAATGGCCCACCAGCCAGCGGCGGCGATCCTAAATACTGACGGCTGAGACGGTGTTGGCGGTGCATTCCCGGCGAGTCTGTCTTTGGCCTCGATCGAGCTTCTTGTGACCTCTATGTCACATGGTGTGTTGGTACCAGCTTAACCCAGCACAATTATTGTAGAAGACAGAATGTGGATATAATTTGTACATCAGAATACTGGCTAACTGAAGTGGAAATAGAAATTTTTGTTTCTCAGTGCTATGTTATTGCCAGTATAATGCCTATAAAAAAGAAAAAATGGATGAATTGCAATTGTTACTAAAGAAAGTCTGAAATTCACAATAGTTGGCGTAAGTTGATAGTGTTCCTAATTATATTGTGAGTAGTTAAGTTGCATAAAGCTGACAGACCAGAATATTATAGTTCTTAGTGTTCATAGGTCTCCAAAAAGGGCTGTAGAAATATTCTTCAAACTTTTTGAGCTTATTTTCAGAAAAGTAGTAAGGAAAAACTAAATATTGCTATCTGTGGTGACTATAGGATTGAAATGTCAAACTCTAACAAGCAAGTATCAAGACTGTTTTTCAGTATCTTAAGGACACTAAATTTATTTTGTAAGTACAAAAGCACTACTTGGAAAAAACGCCTGCTTATATAATATTACTGTTAACTCGTCCAGTGAGATTTTTGCTGTTGGTCATGAAGATGGTAGTTTTTTCTGACTCTTTACACTATACAGATAACTGTCTACTCATACAAATAACATTATCCTTGAAGAAGGTATAGTCACTTGGATGAGAGGTCAGGAAGATGTGGTTGTTAACTTGTACGCTGATAGATTAAGTTACATAAAGTGTGATTTTATGTTTCAGAAACAGCTTGAACAAACTAATGTTGAATCAATGTTCGACAGATTCTTTAGAAAATATATTGAAGTGTGATGTACCTGTTCTCCACTAAAAAAGACATTTCAAAGGCAAGCACAAAAGAAAGTACCGAAACTGATATAACAGAGAATTTGAAATCAGGGTCTTTGATAGCCTCGTCTGGATCTGGGGCAGGATGTGTGACTGGGCCCAATATCCAAATACAATAATCTAATTTTGCTGTTATTTTAAAATAGTTTTTACATGATTTGAATGGAACACAATTTGGGGAATACTGGAGATACACAAAAAATACTCTTTGAATGTGATACAGAATAATTATAACTCTTTTTTATAATTCCTTATTAACATTGAACATACATTCTCAAACGCAATTTATACAATGGTAGTATACATTGCATGAGATATTGCCATTGGAATTCGAGTTAACTGAACAGTTGTTCATGGTGCGAAAGGTTGAATTGTGTAGCATCAAGCTACCATCAACAGCACTAAGTTCGGTTGCATGTTGGATGCAGTGTTATCCTGTATTACAGAGTCCATGAACATTCAAGGAAATCATGTGAAGTTTTCAAATGCAGAGCAGAAAGCTTACACACAGATGTATCAGTGTAACTGTTCCTTAGTTTTTTGACATCACACAGAACATGAAAATAAACATGACTTATCAATAATACAATGTCCACTACTGATTTATTTTCTATACAGAAGGCAGTGCTCATCACTCAGATTTTGAATACTTTAGTTTGAGCTGAAATTATTACCATGGAAACAATGAACTACTGAAGTAAGTTGGTTATTATAAAACACTGAATATCTTGAAATCTGGTTACTTAGTTTCTGGTATGCACAATATTCTTTTTCTGCAAATGTGTGGAAAGATGGGCTTCATAATTGCAGAACTGACACTTAAAGTTAAACTGCCTGTCTCCAGTACACAATTTTTTCCAAGCACATTTTCTACATTCACATTACTCATTCCCACATATATTTTCAATGGGAATTAGAATAGATTGTAGTACTTACAAATTTAAGTAACGTTTATAAACGAATTTGCAATTTTCATTATATTTAAGTAAAATAATACAAGTAAAACCTTTTGAAAACATACTTGCATGATGTGCCATTGCTAAGATCATGTTCTGAATTTCACATTCGCTTTACAGTGAAGTCTTTACAGCAACTTTTTTTTGCAATATACCATTTCCTTTATCCTACCACATGTTCAAGACAATGTATTACTGCACAGTGTTTTATTAAGGACTATGTTTAACTTCATATGCTCTATTTTCAAAAAAAAAGAGGTACTTATGATACACCTTGTATAATGTTCTATTATAATCAGCATCATTGAGAATATAGTAAAACAAAAACTAGTCGTAAATCAAGTGTCCAACTGCTTTGAAAATTGATGCGTCATGAATGAATGTACAAAGGTTAAATATGAGAGATATCCAATAAGAAAGATTCCCTGTTAAAAAAACATTATATACAAAAGTATGTTGAAATAATTTTAGTGGCAGTGTGCAATGCTTCTGTTACATTTCTGTCATCACCATATTTTTCCAAGCTTTTTTGGTAACACAAAAAAAGATTATAAAAACCAGTGTTGTACCAGGTCAGCTCCTGTGCTCATAGCCAGTTCTTCACTGTTAATGTGACTTTATCATCAGTATTACCTCCAAAACAACCTTTGTATTGGTCGAAAACATGAAAATCACTTGGAGGAAGACCTAACTTATATGGAACATGTGGAAAAACTTCACTGTTGAATCTTCTGAGATCTACCTGGGTCGTTCGAACTAAATGAGGAAGGGAACTGGCAAAAGGCCAGGACGTTATCTTATGATGGCTTCTCGCTGATTCATCAAGACATTATAATTCCTCTGCACATTCATTGCGATGTTTGGAGGCAGCTAGTGAATGAGCAACACCCCTAACAGCCATGAAAGATGGTTGCCATAACTTTCCCTACTAAATGTGTGACATTTCATTTTTTGGGGCTCTTTTGCTAGGTTTCTTCCACATTATACCCTGAAGTTTTGTCTCAGCAGTCGATGTTTGAATCAAGGCATCAGAGTACAGTTACCTTGCCAAATTACATTCAGTTGCCAAGGTCCCCAAATCTCTGACACATTTTTGATGCACAGTTGATCTGAGACAATTTTTAACGTGGGTCATAATGCCAAATGACCTTTCTGCTTCAGCTACAGTCACAAAGGTACACATGAATTCAGAAATCGGCTTGAAATTTTAAGCTAATGCATCTTAATCAAGAGGCCTTATGGTTTATAGTCATGTATTCAAAGTTGGAGGTACATGTTGTTTTCAAATGTTTAAGTCCTTCTTCTAAATCTGTTGTGACATAGTTACAGCGTTCACTGATAAATGACTTGCATACCTCAGTGACCTGATCATCAGTCACTTTTGAGTATTTCCATGAAACACAAATGTTTAATATAAAATATTCGCTGTTTCAGATCAGGTTTTCAAGTTAGACTGTAGATTTTCAGCAACGACATAAAAACATTAAGCTTGAATAACTCTTCCGAATTCACATCTGTCACTTCATTCCTTGTGATTTACTTTGCTTAGTGTGCACCTCAGGAAATTCAGACTCGATACTAACTGCACTAGATTAACTTTAGATTCAGGGACAACAGTGTCACAATTTTCATGAAGACATTTTAAGTCATTTAATAAGGTCTCAAACCGTTTTACCTTGTCATCTATGGTAGTATTTCAAGGTTGTAGTAATTTGTTTCTATAATCAATTAATACTAACTCCCTTGGCTAGAATGCTGTCATGATTAAACACTTGAAAGATTTCATATAATGCAAAACACCCTGTACCACTGAAAGGGTTTCAGCTGACAAATCTAGCTTGCTGTGTGTTTCAAAAGCAATGGCTATCATATCCAAGTGAGCTGCAATTGGTATTTCAGCATCAACCCAAGCACTCCAACAGGTATCATACCTAAAACTAAGAACATACAACACACTGTTTCAGAATTTAGTGTCATAGTTGACTTCAGCTGAACAGGTTGTAACAAGCTGAATCACTCTAAAAAAAAGTATCTGTTTTATGGTAGCTCTCAGCTGTATGTGCTCTGCATAAGGCTATTACAAGCACACAAAGGAAATTTTACACGAGAATTCTACTGAAGAAAATGTCTGAGCTCTGATCATGACATGTGGCATCTAGTGTTAAATGTTGAAACAAGATAAAAAAATCTATTAAATCTGAGTATAGAAGGGCAATAAATCAGTCAAAAATCGAGAATTTTAGGAGACAGCTCAAAGACATGAACTGGATAGATGTTTACCATAAGTTACTTACTCTTTTGAAAATTCTTTTCCCCTCAAGGTAACTCAAGCAGAAGTCTAAAAATAAATCATGAATTACACAAGAAATAGAGATATTATGTGGAACAAAAAGAGACTGCATCTAATATCTAAGAACAGCTCTGATGTTGGCACTGTAGTACATTACAAACAAAAATATTAAAGCAATTAATCCATAAATCAAAGCAGCTTTATTATGATAACAAGATAATTACATCAGGCAACGGAATAAGAACTGCCTGGCGTATAGTGAAGCCAAAAAGGAAGAGGAACATATAGCTCTAAAACTAAGTGAGACATTTGTAACAAGTGCCTATTGTATTGTAAATCTCTTAAACAAGTACTTTTTTCTGTTACTGACAGCCTGCGGTTGTCGTGTTTGGCAAACAGTGCAATGGGGTATTTGAGACCAGTCTTTACAAATAACTTTAGTAAAATAGAAATGACACTCACGTCTCCCAAAGTAGTAGTATCCATCATAAAATCCTTATAATCTAAGTATTCTAGTTGTTATGATTACATATCTACCAAGTCAATCAAAGAGTGCTCATGTGAGTTGACTTATGTTTTAATTTATTTGTGTAATCAGTCTCTTATCAGCGGAACTTTTCCAGACTGGCTAAAATGTGCTGAACTTAAGCCTCTTTACAAGAAGGGGGATAAAGAGATACCATCAAACTATCGACCAATTTCATTTTTGCTGGTTTTTTCAAAAATATTTGAAAATGTCTCGTTCAAGTGTTTCATTAAGGATCTGACTGCAAATAATATATTTTCCAAGTCACAGTTTGGATTTTTAAGGGTTCTGACATAGAAAAAGCTGTTTACACGTACAGTGAGAATATAGTTAATTCATTAGAAAAAAAGTTATAAGCTAGTGGAATTTTCTGTGATCCAACAAAATCCTTTGACTGTGTGAATCACAGCATTCTCTTAAGTAAATTGGAATACTATGGTGTTACTGGCACTACTGTGAATTGGTTTGAGTCTTACCTAACTAATAGGAAACAAAGGTGTCATGCGAAAAACCTGTGCAGTAAGCAGTCAACCTTCATTTGACTAGGAAGTAATTATGTGTGGTGTACCTCAAGATTCAATCTTTAGTCCATTGCTTTTACTTGTGTCCATTAAAGACTTCTCATCTGTTACATTGCCAGATGCTAAGTTTGTTTTGTTTACAGATGATATAAACTTTGCAATAAGTAGCAAGTCACGTACAGATTTAGAAATGGCTGCTAATCACATTTTCATTGACATTAATAAATGGTTTAAAGCTGTCACTGTCACACTATATGCAGTTCAGAACCTGTAAGAGATTTACTTCCAGCTTTAACATAAGAAAATGTACAGCTTGAAGAGGTTGGCAGTGTTAAATTTCTGGCATCACAACTTGATAATAAATTCAGTTGAGAGAGACATACCACAGAATTGCTCAAGAGCATAAACAAGTCTGTATTCACAGCAAGCATGATGTCAGATGTAGGAGACATAAATATAAAAACTTGCATACTTTGCTTACATTTTTTTCTATTTGTCATATGGGATAATAGTCTGGGGTAACACATCAAACCAAGCAAAAGTTTTTGGCTTGCAGAAGTGTGTAATAAGAATTTTTTGCTGTAGATTTGAGAACATCATGTAGAAACCTGTTCAAGGATCTTTTTATTCTAACTAGCGCTTCCCAGTATATCGTTATGAAATTTATTGCAAGTAATAGACCTATGTTTCTAACCAATAGCTAAATACATAGTATCAATATTAGTAAAACGAAAAATCTACAAAAAACTTAAAATCACTCACCTCGGTCCAAAAAGGGATCCAATATACAAAACCACACATTTTCAATACGTTGCCACCAACCATTAATAATTTGATTTCAGGTAAAGTACAGTTTAACCAGAGTTTGAAAGACTTTTCGATAGGGAACTCCTTCTCGTCCACAGACGAATATCTTAACAGGGACAGTTAGACCACCTAAGTGAAAATGTCTGTTACGTTTCATTTTTGACTGCCCTTGGTCACAACATTCAATATTAGGTATTTTTGTATGATAAATTTACTAAAAGGGCTTACTATGTTTCATCATGATTGTGTATTAACTCTGTAGATATTAGCAGTTCCAGTTTACTGTGATGTATTCACCTATTTTGATGATCTGATAAATGAGTATTATATTCAAATGTTTTATGTTTTGGTGTTATACTTTCTGACATGTTCCACATCTACGAGAATCATCTCATTTTTTAGTCTATGAAACAAAAACTGACTCTAATCTAATATAACATAATCTAAACCCTCTCATTTTACTTCCATTATGATAACCTTGTCTGCAGTATTTAATAATAGAAATTGAGTGTGTCACAATTACAGATCAACTTAAAGGTGCAATATTAAGTCCTGTTTTGTAGTTACAATCTACAAATTCCAGTAACAATTCAAAAGCTTTTATATTGATCAATTTCCTTACTGTAGTAAATCTATCATCAGGTGAATGTTGTTTGTTCAACATGATTTGAACCATGAGTTGCATCTACAATAATTGATTAATAGTTCTCATTTTCTCTCTGTTACAAACTGGCTATCCTGACTTGATGTTGGATCTCCAATTTTCTGAGATGAACCTCTGAGGGTCAAGCCTCTTCAGTCAAGGAATAATGTCATAACAAGTAACATAAGAGTCCTCATGGAAGTTAGCTGTTCTATGGACGAACAAAGGAAGAACATTATCTCTTTACTTCCAAGCATCAGTATGGCGCTGGCAGTGATGGTCTAGCGGTTCTAGGCACTCAGTCTGGAACTGCACGACTGCTATGGTCGCACGTTCGAATCCTGCCTCGTGCATGGATGTGTGTGATGTCCTTAGGTTAGATAGGTTTAAGTAGTTCTAAGTTCTAGGGGACTGATGACCATAGATGTTAAGTCCCATAGTGCTCAGAATCACTTGAACCATCTGAATCAGCATGGCCAGTGCACCTCTTTCCTGTCATGTCATTTCTTGACTTTTGCGATTCTTATAGGACAATTATATACAAATACATATATTTTATTTTTTGTTTACTACTAATTATATACAAATACATATATTTTATTTTTGTTCACTACTAAATGCGAAATGTTTTCTTTATATTTCTTGTAAAACCGTGTAGTGATGGGATCAAAAGTGCCTTATCTTTGAATGTTGTTGGCAATTTACCAAATAATGATATTTCACAGCCTTTACCATGTACATTTGTTGGGGAAATGTTTTGGTAGGATTTCCAACAACGTTTAAGGAAAGTGCATTGTCGACTCCATTAGTACGTGGTCTTACTGTGTGATGTCTCAAGAAAATACTGTGCATGCAAGAAAATGTCAAATATAACTGTGTGTAACTGACCATAAATGTCAAAAGCTGAGGTGGAGAGCAAGAGCTAGATTGCTATCCTGCTACTGAAGTAACTTACTTTCATTTATTATATGATAGAAAATTTATTTTAGAGTAGCAGTTTGATATCTGACAGACACTGGGATCCAAGCCCTTAGTCTCATCAGGCCTGCTTGAAAGCACAAGGAAACAAATGATGTTACAGCAAAGTATGTATAAAAACAACTGAAAGTGTGAAACTAAACAACCTAATATAGATACTGATATATATATGAAATGTAAAAAATTACAAAACTACACTTCTCCATGCAAAAAGGTTGGTCTATGAAAGCTGCAGAAACTGCTCCAAACAAGTGCAAAATGGCACAGCAGATAATGACATATGAACACTCCCCTACCTATACACAAGAGGTATCACTCAAGCCAGACCAACTGAATGAATTCCTTGTAGCTTTATTGAAAGAAATTGGAAACAGAATGAACTCAGCAAGCTCTTCTCCAAGTGAAAACTTGGCAAGCAGCTTCCAGTAAAACACTCTTTTCAGTTGTTCACTGTCACATCCATTGAGGTCATAAAGGTGGTAAAAAAGTTCTCTAACTATAAAACTATGTATAATTACTGGCTATCCAACCATATAGTAGAGAAAACTATCAATTTGATCTATCAACCTTTAGCATTCATCTGTGACAAATGTCTACAGTTTACAATTTTCCTTGAATCACTAAAAATTTCAGAACTTATACAGGTTCTTTTAAAAAGGAGATAAAAATCTCTCTCCCAGAATTATAGAGCAGTATTAATACTTTTT
The DNA here is from genome assembly GCF_023897955.1 of Schistocerca gregaria. Classification (NCBI taxonomy): domain Eukaryota; kingdom Metazoa; phylum Arthropoda; class Insecta; order Orthoptera; family Acrididae; genus Schistocerca; species Schistocerca gregaria. The sequence continues at coordinate 868,424,186 of NC_064922.1, forward strand.
ATTAATTCCCAAAATATTTAAAACTCTTGTATACAATTAACTAAGTGGTTATTTTGAAGAAAATATTCAGTGAAAGTAATTGCTCCATACTTCAGTATCAGAAAATAGTATGTCTCACATTTATTATGGACTGCTGATATGGGACACTGATGACATCTCCGCAATATCCTTTCTTTCAGGATTGCTAGTTCTGCAAGGTTCGCAGGAGAGCTTCTGTAAAGTTTGGAAGGTAGGAGACGAGGTACTGCCACAAGTAAAGCTGTGAGGACGGGGCGTGAGTAGTGCTTGGGTAGCTCAGATGGTAGAGCACTTGGTCGTGAAAGGCAAAGGTCCCGAGTTCAAGTCTTGGTCTGGCACACAGTTTTAATCTGCCAGGAAGTTTCATACATGGGTTCGTTTATCTTCCACAAACCGTGTTAACACTAAATGGAATACATATATGAATTGTCAATAATATTTATGCAGGAAATGCAAATGATCAAATTCTATGTAAATCTCTACACCCTTTTCTACACTTTGAGAAGGGAAATTGAGCCTTGGCCATTTTGCACAACAGAAATAGCGTTTTGCAATAAAGGCAATTTCCCCCCTGATGAGTACTGAATGCCTTTCAGTTTACAGAGTATACCACCCCAGAATTTCCTGTCCAGCTCTCTTAAGTGATTTACAAAATAGCTTCATTGAGCTCATGTTAATATAGGTGGAGCTATTTTCAGTTTGTTCAGTAAATACTTATTTACAGTTGTAAAGTGAACTACTATGTGCACAGTAACAACAGCAGATTGCCTTTCTTCCAGTGGTAACAAAATTTTGATTTTCAACACCGATGTTTCATATAATAATTGGCTGAATTTAAAAATTTTATATACCATCATAACCCACTCATCAAGAGGTCTAATCTTATGTTAAGGGTTTAACACAGTAAGACAAGTACTATAGTTGGAGACTGTGTGAATATTTTGAGATATAGTTACTCATGGTACACAAATTACCCAGAACATATTCATCAAGTATTTGGGAATGACAGCATTTAGCAGCTTTCTAAAAACTTCCCACATAATTTCCAACCCTTATGAAACTTATTCTTGCTGACATCTCCCCACAAAATGATGTATGAAAAAAAAGTTTATTGCTTACTACATTCTTACTGTTAATGCGGTAAAACTTCAGCATCAGGCATGACGTTATAATTTATTAGTTGTTTACTACTAAACTCTATTTGGTACATTTTTTGCAGACTGTACTCACAGTACCTACAACTCACTGTACCTACAAAACTATATCATTGTATAGCACATAGTTCTGGGTATATGGTGTAATAAAAACTGAGATGCTATATTGTGTTATTTTTGCTTGAAACAGAGAACATATTACCCTACTATAAAAACACTTAGCTACTTCTATCAAACTTTAAACATAATTTCAAACCATTTCTAAAGTTAATGTCGCTTGTATGCTTAATGTCAAATATTTGACACATTAAGGGGACCAACACTTGAAGCATATTTCGTTATCTAGTCCGTATTAATTTTACACCAAACCTTTGTCCCATATGTGAGAAGGCCATTGAACATACAACAATTAAATTTCTACCATACATTAATCACATGCTGTGCATTATACTGAACCTAAAGAATGTTGTTTAAGTTGCTTTTTTTGTAGGTTCCAAATTTTGACACATTTTCCCCATTTATAATTTCATTTAGAAGAAAATAACACAAAATATCACAAATTGGAGGTTCCATAGCTGAAGATGATCGTTATCTACATGCATACTAAATTTCAGTGAATTATTTTGAATAATTCTTCAGAAAATGGAACTTTTGTAGTAAAAAATGCTATATCTGGGAAATCACGTTTAAAGAAAATAAGATGAATTAGAACACTTACAAATGATTAAAAAGGGCATGAGGCATGCGTTTTGTCTTCTGCTGCCTCTAGTGTGTACTTGAGCTTTGTTTTGCAACATCTCGTCAAATTCCTCCCATTTTTTTTACCATCACTGTTACAGATCTTTCAGCAATTTGCATTCTACAGTTGTCACGATGACGAAGACATGAGACCACATTCTCCCCAGGGATAATCCCTAATTTTTGTAATACCCAACGTTTGGCAACATTTTCACAGTCCTAAGTGAGAACAGCATAATGGACTCCTGTCTTTAATATCTGCATAACTACAAACAGAGCTGTTTCTAGGCAATTCTAAATCAAGCTATGGAAACATTCATTTGGATTTTGTGTTCACCCATGCAAGCACTTCCTCCATTGCTCAAATTTCTAAATGTAGAATTTATAGCACTAAATATAGCTGCTGGAAGACTATACTTCGATGAATAAGGTTCTCCTGTCAAATTTGACGTGTTAAACTTGTCCCATTATGACTCACCTTATGGCAGAGACCATGACAAGGACTCTCCTCTGTAGAATACTTAAAACTAAGTTGACCAAAGAAATTTCTAATTACATTTCTGACTAAAATATCCTGGCAAGATCGCCATTTTAGCAAGGCGACGACTGGTCATCTCATGACTCTAAGTTTGACAAGTGTCAGCCCCACGTGTGTGTGAATGTGATGGACAGTTCCTATGAACACAGTTACCTGTCCAAGGTGCATACATAGGATCACTAAAGACTGAGATTCTAATTAACAGAACTAAATTGCGATAAGTGATACGAAAAAGGTGAACGTCAAATCAGTAAGATCTCAGCAAATCCAGACACAAGTGACAAACATGCAATATTAAATAAAATAAATGTCCCAAAAACAATTTTTCAGGAACATCCCTTGGAGAGTATGTGAACAAGATTTAAATTTAAAAAAGCTACATCTTTTGAACCACTATCATGTGCTCGTGCCCGTAACTCATTTGTAAGGTAATCGGATGTAGGGATCTGTTTCATACATTAGAGTTCCGAATCTGGTGGGGGGGATGTAGGTTACAGCTTGTTCTCTCTAGCAGAAAACCGCTGGTGCAGAAACATCGCGATACACAGTAATTATTCGGTTAGCGAGCAAACTTCTACAACATCTTCGTCTAAACGTCCAAGTCAAATATTATATAATAGACTTATTCAGCGATAAAATGTTAGCCTTGTCTAGAGAAATGTTTTGTTCAATGTTGGTATTACGTTGCTATGGCAACGAATTATCGATTTAGTTCATTGAAGAGTGAGGTTCTTGTGTTGTGTTTGTTGTTGACAGTTTGTGCGATGGATGACGTACGTTATTATGAAAATCCGTACGAGGATTACGTTGCTCATAGGGAAACTACTACGAAAATTGTATTAAATGGGGAGGTGCATGTTTTGTCTTTTATGTGCATTTGTTTCTAACGTCACTCTCCCTTGAATAAAAAAAAATAGTGAAAACAACTTTTTACTGTTTCAGATTCACCCCCAGTTACTCGACAAACTGCACTCGGCAACAAATTCTTTACTTGCCAAATTAGTGACAAAGTTGGCTTCTGTCGACCAGAATGATTACTCCATTTATACTGGAACAACGGGGATAGCATTTTTATATTATCTGTTGAGTACAAAGCAGAGCAATCCAGAGTTTTTGAAGGTAAATTTGGTCCTGTGTGTGTGTGTGTGTGTGTGTGTGTGTGTGTGCCGGGGGCGAGGTAGAATGCTAGCAAACAAACACCCATATTTGCAGTTTACAAGTTTTTAGTATATTGTTTTTATTTAATAGTACGTACAAATAATGAAAGCACTGACTTTGGCCATTATTTGTTCCAGACTTCGTGTTGCAATTGACTGCACACCGAAACATTACACTATTTTTCGGATTTCCCATGTCAGTGGCTAGCTAGACTGGTGCAAAACTTTTTATTTCATCAGTTTAAGTTCTGAGGAAAATAGCTACAAAACCTGTGATATTTTCTACATTGATGCTTATCAGTGCCATCAGAAGTACAGTTAGGCCTTTTTGAGCGATAATTACACTTAAGTTTGTTTACATGTAACCTTCAACTGTTATCGTGAAGTTGCGCTACTGATGTGGTGGGTTCATGAGCTCCCCAACCATTTTTTTTTTTTCCAAAATCGTTGAATATAATTACAGCCACGTAATATCGATGTCGTCTTAATAATTGCTAATATTTTAAGGTGAACTCAGTTTAAAAAAAAAATTAGTAATTCCATGTCCAGTCGTCCAGACCATGATAACCATTATCATATTGAGAACTGAGAATTTGCGTACTGCTTTTGTTGTTAATTTCATGGACTTTTCTCAATTTTTATTGTTTTTTTATGTTGGTGGTAATTGTAGAAAATATGGTGCAATGCTTTCCTTAAAACCAGACTGAAAATTTGAAAGTTGGCGGCAGTTTGTAAATGAAAAAAAGTAAGTTGACAGTTTTTTACCTGAATATCGTTTATGACATGTGCCTTATGAAAAAATTTAGAATTGATCATATAATATATTGCAGATAAATTTTATTTCAGTTTATTGCTAAATATAAAAATTGAGCACTTGCTCCCGTCAGAAAATCATTGACAAATGTAGAAGTGGTTTGCAAATAGTAAAGTTTCATCACCAACAATCAGTTTTTAAGAAAGTAATGGCATGAGAACAATTGTGAATATTGAGAACACTTCCATTTTGCCATTAACATAAATGAGTACAGCATTATACAAATGCAACAAAAATTGTAATATAAAACAAAGCTATAAAATGTGCACTTATACTATACAATATATGAACATAACAATGACAACATCTGCCACACCTGAATTAACTTAGTGCAATGACACACAAGGTTTTGTTTATGGTACTTGAACACTGTTTCAAAATTCAATACTATGTCAACACTATAGGGAATACTGTTTCAAAATTCAATACTATGTCAACACTGTGGAAGATACTGATAGTGCAGTCTGTGTTCAAGTTTATTTTGAATTATACATGGCAAGACACTTTTTCACTTTTTAAGATGCACATTAAAAATCACTTTTCTTCCACCAACTTGGAAGACTCTGTGTAGAGAGTAAGCACAGCCTGTTGCTGTGGTGATACCAACTTTACATAGAATGTGAGGGAATGGGACATCACAAAAATCATTATCAGGCTAACAGAAGGATGGAGATGGCCCATGAGGATTATGATTAATCTTTGTGGGTAATTCCATGTCAGTTCAAAGTAGGAAAGTGAAATTTTTCAACCTGACCAGCTCAGATTTATATCAGATTTGGTGCATACAGTGATCCAGATAAGAGATGGAGAGCGAACAATCTAGAGAGGTATATGACAGTTGTGAAGAAATATATAGGTCTGCAAAGTTTGGAAGTTGCGTGAAATTTGCACGTATCTGTCTCAACATATATGACTATAATGTGGTACTAATCAAGATATTGCAGTGAAACTTTGGTTACTGAAAAGCTATTGAGTAGAGCTTTATATTTATATACAACACAGTGGATTTCTAAGAATTTTTATGTTCATCGTCATTGACCTTAAACTTTGACCTTAAATACCTCAAAATGGGTTAATGGAAGTGTTCGATTCCACCCATCTGCTTTGACCTGTGACATAAATGTGTTGTGTTGTATGATGTCATTGAGGTGCAGTGTGTTAAAAATGGATTGTGTTTGCAATGGGCTTGTTGGAGTAATCAGTGACACATTCTAGTGTGTGGTATTCGTTTCTAAATTGTTTGTAAGTGATGTTAATGAGGTATTGACCTTAGTGCTGCGTGTTACTCGATGTTGTGGGAGCTTGTTTTTTAGTTACCTAGGCGGTGTTGTTAGTTATTGGCTACCAATTTAAGTTTGCTTTTGAACTTGTTGGTTCTACATGTTTTTATGGTTTTAAAGTTGTTATTTTTGGAGTTTTATTTGGTACTAACTGTGGATGTCACAACAAAGTTTACAAGTCTCTGGTTGGTTGCTGATATGGACGAGAATATAGCCTATACAGTTAAAGTCCTTCAGTTATATGTTTGCTTGTTGGAATATGTGAGGTATCAACAGTTTGTGTAAATTATGATAATGAACAGAGTATCTGCTTCTCAAACCAAGTACAAGCGTATGCGACAATGGACAATGTTTTCAGTGGGTTTCAGTAATGGTTATTTTAGTTTTTGTGCGTGCGTTTGTGAGAATGGGAACCGGGGGGGGGATGGGGGGGGAGGCAGGTGGAAATGCCTTGTATTATTTTCCATTGAGCTATATAGGTCAAACGTAATTTTTTGTATTTTTTGTTCTGTTTATTTTTGAGAATTTTGTGTTCATTATTTTTTGGTATTGTTTGTTGTATAATGGTGCCATTCTCACTGTCCCCACCCAAGACCCTCTACTTTACACCCAATTAGCTTCAGTTTATTGGTGAAGTGAAATTCTGTGCACTGTTAAATATTTTTGTGCATGGTAGTATTTAGTTACTTTGTGATTGTTAATGACTTTGTGGTTGCCATATTGTATACACTGGGAATAAGTGTGTCCACCATCTTGATAACTTCATGGGTCAAAGCAGACGGGTGGAATCACTGTATTGTCCTCATGCCCAAAAGTTTATTTTATCAGCATCAGTACACATCAAAATACAGAAGGCAGAACATGATTATGAAACACAAATTATTAAAAACTGCAATTCATAAGTAATTTAGTACAAAAATATGGTTCTATAATATTTTAGTGGTATTATGAACCATTTACAATGTAGCTGGAAATCTAATAAAACAAGGTAAAATCTCAGTTCACGCGTGCCCAGTTAAATTGTTAATGTCATATAGATATGATACAGGCAGACTGTATATCTGTTTTTACTGTATCTTTGTTAATAGGTATTACACAGTGAAGCTTCTGGGTATCTGGGGTAGTCATTTATTCTTGAAATGCTATGTCACCTTGTCAGTGCCTTCATTGTGATTAGATCTAGATGTATAGTGGAAGACCTATGAAGGAATATTTTCTTTGCACCATTGAAATAATTGTGGTGTCAAAATCTGGTTTTCATGAAGTCACCTGAGGCAATTGCGACCAATCTTTTTACAGTCCCTACAAGTCCCTACAACCCCATCACAATTTCCTTTATAATGCACCGAGCGAGGTGGCGCTGTGGTTAGCACACTGGACTCGCATTCGGGAGGACGGCAGTTCAATCCCGTCTCCGGCCATCCTGATTTAGGTTTTCCGTGATTTCCCTAAATCGTTTCAGGCAAATGCCGGGATGGTTCCTTTGAAAGGGCACGGCCGATTTCCTTCCCAATCCTTCCCTAACCCGAGCTTGCACTCCGTGTCTAATGACCTCGTTGTCGACGGGACATTAAACACTGACCACCACCACTTTATAATGTGCTGTAGGCCTGTGGGGAGGGGGGAAATGCCATTCTGCTATAACATCACAATCTTTGTGATGATAAGACAGATTCTTGAAAATATTTCTGTCCTTTTTTTACATTGGGCAGCATATCCATCAGAGAAGTAATAAATTATACTTTGGAGTTAGAAAGTGACATTTTAAGCAACTTCGCCGGAAAGAACTCTCTCTCTATACCTTGCTGTTGCAAATGAACCCAGATTTGTATACAGCTGCCCTATATCATACTTCCTATCATTTGAATATTCACTGTTTCTATTTAGCTTTTTTTTCCACAGCTCAGTACACCTTCTTCCTGTTTTCATGCTTGATCTGGGTTCATTTTTTGACAGGCTATCAACTGAGCCATTTTACCATGAAATGTGAGGGTGTGCGATGGAAAGTTTCCCATGTAAGAAACATGCTGCAAATGCAAGATTGCTTGTAATGAATGCTACAGTGTTTGTATTATGGTAATGTGCATTCTTCACCCTTCTCTAGTTCTTTCACTTTACATCTTACAACCCTTAACTTAAAATTCTGGTGTGAGTCACAACAAACAAACATGGGTGCCACTGATATTGGCAGGAACAGTGCATTGGTCATGATTCACAAAATTTTTGAGAATTCACTATTTACTCTGGGTGTGTACGTTTGAAATATGCATATAATTCCTTAAGTGTGTGCAACCCCAGCTGCTTCTGCTTATGTACTCTAATTCCATTTTCTTTCACAGACTTAGTCTTTTCTTCCTAGCATCGCATGGCTCACATTTTGATCATAGTAAAAGCCATGTACACAATAATAATAAAGATTTTATTGCCTTTAGGCCATTACAGCAATTGACAACGTCAAATGGAGGTACAATTTATAATACAGTGTGATAAGGTATTGACTACTGAAATATTTTAGCTTATATTACAATAAATGTACAGTGGGTCATCTGTTGGATTACTGCATTTTACAATTGAAGAATTCATTGATATCGTAGAATAGGTGGGCAATAAACCATTCATGCAATCTTTCTTTGAATGTATGTTCAGGAAGATCCTGTACAGCATGTGGCAGCTTATTAAATAGTTTGTACCCTGTGACTTCATAGCTATTTATTGATTTTGGTAATCTGTGGTAAAGCGTGTATATGCCTTTGATGCTTCTTGTGTTGTAACAATGTACATTTTCTCTAAGTTTCACATCTTGTAGGTTCTTCGTCATAGAGATTAAGACATTGTATATATAGAGGTTTATTACTGTCAAAATTTTTTGTTTAGTAAATAAGGGTTTGCAGTGAGCCTTATGTGAAGAATTTGTAATTATCCTAATGGCTTTCTTCTGCAATAATAGGATTTCATGTATATGACTACAGTTACCCCACCAGATAATGTCATAGGGTATTATACTTTGGAAAAATGCAAAATAAGATGATCTGATGTATGTTTCAGGTACACAGTTTCTGAGTTGTCTTAATAAATAAATTACTCTAGATAGCTTACTACTAATATAGTTTACATGTTGGCCCCAGGATAACTTTTTGTCTAAATAAACTCCTAGGAATTTAATAGAACTAGGGTCATCAAATAGTGGCTTGTCTCTAAGAGTGAAGCTTATCTGCTGAGTTTTATTTTCATTTAGCAGGAAACCATTTTCTCTGAACCAATATGCTGTGTGAGTGTGTTTTCAGCACAGGTTTTAAGATTGTTACTGCTATGAAGAAAAGTTGTATCATCTGCACACAATACAGTGGTGGATCTAATAAACAAGGGGAGGTCGTTGATCATCATCCGAAACAGGAAGGGGCCCAGTACAGATCCCTGAGGCACACCTACTTTAACATTTTCTATGTTTGACATTTCCTTATCAACACACTCTACCTGTTTACGTTTGTTGAGATAAGCTTTTAATAGTCTGACACGGTTTCCTTTGATACTGTAGAATTCCAGTATCTCTAGTAGGGGCATGTGCTCAACACAGTCGAAGGCCTTGCTTGTTGTTGTTGTGGTCTACAGTCCTGAGTCGGGTTTGATGCAGCTCTCCATGCTACTATATCCTGTGCAAGCTTCTTCATCTCCCAGTACCTACTGCAACCTACATCCTTCTGAATCTGCTTAGTGTATTCATCTCTTGGTCTCCCTCTATGATTTTTACCCTCTACGCTGCCCTCCAATACTAAATTGGTGATCCCTTGATGCCTCAGAACATGTCCTACCAACTGATCCCTTCTTCTGGTCAAGTTGTGCCACAAACTTCTCTTCTCCCCAATCCTATTCAATATTTCCTCATTAGTTATGTGATCTACCCATCTAATCTTCTGCATTCTTCTGTAGCACCACATTTCTTAAGCTTCTATTGACTTCTTGTCCGAACTATTTATCGTCCATGTTTCAATTCCATACATGGCTACACTCCATGGCTACAATCAATACTTTAAAAAATGACTTCCTGACACTTAAATCTATACTCGATGTTAACAAATTTCTCTTCTTCAGAAATGCTTTCCTTGCCATTGCCAGTCTACATTTTATATCCTCTCTACTTCGACCATCATCAGTTATTTTCGTCCCCAAATAGCAAAACTCCTTTACCACTTTAAGTGTCTCATTTCATAATCTAATTCCCTCAGCATCACCCGACTTAATTCGACTACATTCCATTATCCTCGTTTTGTTTTTGTTGATGTTCATCTTATATCCTCCTTTCAAGACACTATCCATTCCATTCAACTCCTCTTCCAAGTTCCTTTGCTGTCTCTGACAGAATTACAACGTCATCAGCGAACCTCAAAGTTTTTATGTCTTCTCCATGGATTTTAATACCTACTCCGAATTTTTCTTTTGTTTCCTTTACTGCTTGCTCAATATACAGATTGAATAACATCGGGGAGAGGCTACAACCCTGTCTCACTCCCTTCCCAACCGCTGCTTCCCTTTCATATCCCTCGACTCTTATAACTGCCATCTGGTTTCTGTACAAATTGTAAATAGCCTTTCGCTCCCTGTATTTTACCCCTGCCACCTTTAAAATTTGAAAGAGGGTATTCCAGTCAACATTGCCAAAAGCTTTCTCTAAGTCTACAAATGCTAGAAACATAAGTTTGCCTGTCCTTAATCTGTTTTCTAAGATAAGTAGTTAGGTCAGTATTGCCTCACGTGTTCCAGTATTTCTACGGAATCCAAACTGATCTTCCCCGAGGTCGACTTCTACCAGTTTTTCCATTCGTCTGTAAAGAATTCGTGTTAGTATTTTGCAGCTGTGGCTTATTAAACTGATTGTTTGGTAATTTTCACATCTGTCAACACCTGCTTTCTTTGGGATTGGAATTATTATATTCTTCTTGAAGTCTGAGGGTACTTCACCTGTCTCATACATCTTGCTCACCAGATGGTAGAGTTTTGTCAGGATTGGCTCTCCCAAGGCTGTCAGTAGTTCTAATGGAATGTTGTCTACTCCGGGGGCCTTGTTTCAACTCAGGTCTTTCAGTGCTCTGTCAAACTCTTCACGCAGTATCGTATCTCCCATTTCATCTTCATCTACATCCTCTTCCATTTCCATAATATTGTCCTCAAGTACATCGCCCTTGTATAGTCCCTCTCTACACTCCTCCCACCTATCTGCTTTCTCTTCTTTGCTTAGTACTGGGTTTCCATATGAGCTCTTGATATTCATACAAGTGGTTCTCTTTTCTCCAAAGGCCTCTTTAATTTCTTATCTTACCCCTAGTGAGATAAGCCTCTACATCCTTACATTTGTGCTCTAGCCATCCCTGCTTAGCCATTTTGCACTTCCTGTCAATCTCATTTTTGAGACGTTCGTATTCCTTTTTGCCTGCTTCATTTACTGCATTTTTATATTTTCTCCTTTCATCAATTAAATTCAATATTTCTTCTGTTACCCAACGATTTCTACTAGTTCTCCTCTTTTTACCTACTTGATACTCTGCTGCCTTAACTACTTCATCCCTCAAAGCTACCCATTCTTCTTCTAGTGTATTTCTTACCCCCATTCCTGTCAATTGTTCCCTTATGCTCTCCCTAAAACTCTGTACAACCTCTGGTTTAGTCAGTTTATCCAGGTCCCATCTCCATAAGTTCCCACCTGTTTGCAGTTTCTTCAGTTTTAATCTACAGGTCATAACCAATAGATTGTGGTCAGAATCCACATCTGCCCCTTGAAATGTCTTACAATTTCAAACCTGGTTCCTAAATCTCTGTCTTACCATTATATACTCTATCTGATACCTTTTAGTATCTCCAGGGTTCTTCCATGTATACAACCTTCTTTCATGATTCTTAATCCAAGTTTTAGCTATGATTAAGTTGTGCTCTGTGCAAAATTCTACCTGGCGACTTCCTCTTTCTTTTCTTAGCCCCAATCCATATTCACTTACTACGTTTCCTTCTCTCCCTTTTCCTACACTCGTATTGCAGTCACCCATGACTATTAAATTTTCCTCTCCTTTCTGAGTAATTTCTTTTATTTCATCATACATTTCTTCAATTTCATCATCATCTGCAGAGCTAGTTGGCATATAAACTTGTACTACTGTAGTAGGTGTGGACTTCGTATCTATCTTGACCACAATAATGCGTTCACTATGCTGTTTGTAGTAGCTTACCCACATTCCTATTTTCCTATTCATTATTAAACCTACTCCTGCATTACCCCTATTTGATTTTGTGTTTATGACCCTGTAGTCACCTGACCAGAAGTCTTGTTCCTCCTGCCACCATATTTCACTAATTCCCACTATATCTAACTTTAACCTATCCATTTTCCTTTTTAAATTTTCTAACCTACCTGCCCGATTAAGGGATCTGACATTCCACGCTCCGATCCGTAGAACGCCAGTTTTCTTTCTCCTGATAACGACATCCTCTTGAGTAGTCCCCGCCCGGAGATCCGAATGGAGGACTATTTTACCTCCGGAATATGTTACCCAAGAGGATGCCATCATCATTTAATCATACAGTAAAGTTGCATGCCCACGGGAAAAATTACGGCTGTAGTTTCCCCTTACTTTCAGCCGTTCGCAGTACCAGCACAACAAGACCGGTTTGGTTATTGTTACAAGGCCAGGTCAGTCAATCATCCAGACTGTTGCCCCTGCAGCTACTGAAAAGGCTGGTGCCCCTCTTCAGGAACCACACGTTTGTCTGGCCTCTCAGCAGATACCCCTCTGTTGTGGTTGCACCTACGGTACAGCTATATGTATCGCTGAGGCACGCAAGGCTCCCCAACAACGGCAAGGTCCATGGTTCATGCTTAGGTCACAGGATGAGACCTGAGCACAAAAACTTTGAGGATATAACTGACTACCATGTTGATTGCATGAATGGTCAACAGATTCTTCCTAAACCCGTATTGTGTAGCATTAATTATTCCTAGATTCTCGAAGTGAGATGATAATTGTTGGTACATGATGCATTCTATTACCTTGGAGAATGTGGGTACTATTGAAATAGGCCTGTAACTAGATGGAGAGTCTTTATCTCCCTTTTTGTATACTGGGATGATCCTGGACAGTTTTAACTCATCAGGAAAATATCCCTCAAGTAAGCACTTGTTTATGCAATGGGTTAAAGGGTACAGAATGCAATCACACACTTTTTTTAGCAGGTTGCATGATATGCCATATATATCTAAGCTATCAGATGGTTTCAGTAGTTTTATGACCCCTTGTACAAATCTAGGTGATACTTCAGAGAAAGTTAGCATCCTTGTATTTAGTGACTGTGTACCCTGATTTTGGGAGAGTAACTCTGATGGTCTAATGTCTGGTTTGATGATTGCATCTCCTATTTCTTTCACTGAATTAATAAAAAAACTCATTGAGTGTTTGAGGTGGGATATTAATTTTGTCTTTTTTAGTATCTGTGACAGCACTGTTAATTACTTTCCAAGCGGTTTTGCGTTATATTGGTGTAATTATATATGCTGTTGGCAATGTAGGTTTTTTTGGCTTGCAGGATGGCTTTTTTGTGTTCATTCCTGTATGCCACATAGGCTGATTTCGCATAGTCAGACTTCATGCTATTGTATATGTTGTACAGTAACAAAACTTGTTTCTTTAGATCTGTCAGCTGTTTAGTGTACCATATATTTTTTCTGTTTTGAGATCTGGATTTGTGGCTGCTGTCCATTATTTTGATTTTCTTTATGGGAATACTATGGTTAAATAGGGTCAAGAATACATTAAAACATCTATCAAATATTATTTTGGCTGGTAGGTCATTACTTGATGTGTAATGTCCATCGACACTACAATGGCCAAACCAGTCTCTGTCAGCAAGGGAATTATGAAATATGTTAATTTTATCCTCAGTTACGGGTCTGGTAATCACAACTGTTGGGACAGGTCCGTTTGCTTTGCTCCTATTGAGGGGAATTTTACTTGCATAATTTAGAATACGGAGTCATGGTCAGAGAACGTGAACACTACAACTTCGCATGTGTTTTCAGTGGTCTTGAAGTTTACAAAGATGTTATCTAAACATGCTATGTTGCTTGTGGGCCTGTTATTGACATGATGTAAATTGTTTTGTCTTAGTAAGTTTTCCAGTTCTGCAACACTACCCTTACATTTAGTAACATCAAAATAAGCATTCAAATCTCCTCCTAGTGCAATATCATAGTGTAGCCATTTAATATTACTTAATTCACTCAGTAGCATGTCCATTTTTTCTAAAAATATGTTAATACATCCCTTTGGTGATCTGTACATGAATACTGCTATTAGCTTATGACTATTAATGATTATACCCGTAACTTCAAAGTACTGTTCATCACACAAGGAATTTAGGTCTAGTTTGATTATTGTACAATTGAGTAACTGGTTGGAATAAATTGCCACACCACCTCTAATGTGCTCTTTCATACAGTAGCTATTTACTATTCTAAAATTGTCAAATTTGGTAACTTCAAGTTCATTCTCATTAGCCCAGTGTTCACTCAGACAAAAAATATCAAACTGGTTATCAAGACCAAACTCATTTATCATAAGTTCTTTATCTTTCAGTCCTTGAATGTTAAGGTAACATATTTTAAGATCCACACTCTTATTGCTTACACAATGAAGACTATGGTGATTGGTTTTCAAACCTTTTACAAGGCGTATCGTTTGGATTTCTGCCTCTTGTTGCCTTTTACTAAAAAATTTTTCACTTGGAGTGGTAGCACATCTACTATTGTATGCCTACTCTTCCCTCCTTGTGATGATATTGTAGATGAGGCTGCAACTACAGGAATTAATGGAACTGCTGTTATGGCGTGTGGAGGCACTGTTGTGGCATCTGGTGACTGAGGAGATAAGGTGGTTGCTTCTTCTTATGCTGCTGTTGAATCTTGCTGATGAAGTGTGATAGCTACTGCTGCTGCTGCTGTAGGCATTGTTGTGGCAACTGGTGACAGTGAAGATTTGGATGTTGCTTCATCTTCTGCTGCTGTTGAATCCTGTAGATGAAGTGTGGTAGGTACTGCTGCTGCAGTGTTTGTTATGTGTGTAGGTACAATTGCTGCTTCCACCTCTACAGCTGCTATAGAAGTAACCATTTCTTCAGGCTCTGCTTGTGTCAGGCAAGGAACTGGAGGAGCAGCAATTACTTCTTGGTTGTCAGATGCTTTCAGTATCATGCTGATGTTTTGGCACAGAATCTTCTTGCCTCTGTTATTAAGGTGCATGCCATGTCTCGTGTAACAGTCTCTTTGCAAGGAGTCCATACTTATAAAATATGCATTTTGGTAGGCCCTGCAAATCTTTGAGTATTGCCTGTTTGCTTTTATGATTTCCACGTTCACACATGACCGTTCCGAAAGGTCATGCCTATGTGGAATTCCAACTACAAAAACTGATTTCTCTTCTATTGAATTTAGTATTGCCTTAAGGTTTCGTGTTGCACTGTGGAGATCGTTCTTATATACAATATTGGCTCCAACTATGACGACAATATGACGATCATTTTCAGTTTCTATGTTTCTAATGAGTTCTTAGATAGATGCACCTGGTTTGACAATACTAGTTGCTTATATACAATGACTGTAACATAGTAGTTTTGCAATTTCACGTCCATAGCTGTCAGAGAATCTTTTCACTTTGAGTTTGTCTTCACGTTTATTGCCGAAGTTTCTGCTCGTGTGCTTGTCACTATATAGATTCGGCGTGTTGTCATCACAGTTTTCCATGGATTCCACATTTATTTCTGAATTTAGTGCATGAAAACGGTTTTTTGTTACCACAGGAATTCTACAGTTGCTGGGTTTCACACAACCAACCCTTTTTGGCCTAGTAAACATTTGTTGCCTTGTTGTTTCTGCCTTTAGGCCTATATCCTTTTTCAGAGCACTCGTTTATTGTAGGTAGGACACTGAAACTGCTTTTATTGCCGCAGTTCATTCCGTTCGTTGTATTTATCACCTTTTCGCTTCTTTCTTCTGTGATCATGCTAGTCCTGTGCTCCCAGTTCCATGTTTTACTTGCTTTGGTGATCGGGATATTACGCGCCTTTTTCAGTTCGGCATTTTCATTTTCTAAATGCGCAATGTCCGCCTTAGTACATCTACAATTAATTGCAGGCTTGATACACGTTCATTACGTATGTTCCATTTTTCACGACACAACTATAACTTTTGTTCACTTTCTCACTATAAACAGCTGTACCAGACGCCATGTTTCACATTAGCAGTTTTCTCACACACTGTATTACCTGGATTTGGATATGTTGTGCTATTAACTGCTTTGCTCTTTGAGCCATGTAATCCAAAGTGGAAAATTCTTTCATGGTTTTTCTTATGCTCCAGCACTTTGTAAGTACTGTCTAAATTTGTATTTTGTCACATGTAGTCCAACCTTTTTCAATTTTTGGTTTAGCTACTGTCTCTCACTCTGAAGCATATTTTTCTTCAAAGGGGATTCGCCTAAATACTGATGGCTGTTACTTGAAGAGCCAAGTACCAGATGCAGTACTGTTTCATATTCACTTAATTTTTATCTGGAAGTACCTAGCATAGCTGAAGCAACACCTGCAGGGATTGATGGGTTTTGCAATATTTGCTTCCTACATTTGCTGCAAATTTTTCCACCTATCAATACATTAGAACACTTTTTTACCTTTCGTCCCTGAACATTCCTCGATTTCCTCTGTATTCTTGTATGACCTTCTTCTTTAAATTATTGTAAAAATACAGTTTTGACTTGAAACACCTTTTTTACAAACTCCTAGTAAATACTGGAGCAACTGTACACTGCAGATTGAATACACCCACGTCTTCAAGCTGATGATGATTGATTCAAGCAAAAGTTTCCCTAATTGGCTGTTCAAGCAAGAATGTTCACCAATTGGTCAGAATATATTGCTGCTTACTGCATTTTCTAGTCTTGTGATGTAGATGAATTAAATTTTTGGGCATGATGCTTTTGGTGTATCATCTTGATATTTACTGTGTGTATAGTAACACATTTGAGTAGTACTGTATATATTTTTCAAAAAAGTTGAAGATGGCATGTTCAGAGCTACACGAGGTCAAAGATTAAGGTCAGTGGCCGTGGACATGAAGATTCATAGAAACCTGTCATGTTTCAGATCAGCATAAAGTTCTACTCATTAGCTTTTGAAGTATACAAGTTTCATTGCTTTTTCTGGGTTAGAACCAGAATTACAGTCATTTATGTTGGGACAGATGCTTGTAAATTTCACAAATTTCCTAACTTTGCAGACCTATAACTTTCTTCACAGTTGTGATATACCTCTGCAAACTGGTAGTTTTCAATGAGTACTGCATTGACTTAGCATGAAATTATCCCCTGTAACATCATCTTTTCACTATTCACTTTCTCAACAATTCCCAAATACCAAAAAGAGTAGTACACACTTGGAACATAGCAGTTGGCTGGCACAGAACATTCTAGCATTAGCAGCAGAAGTGCAGAGAAATTGTGCACAGTGTTAAAATCACTGTCACAGCTTATCCTTTTTGCTCCAATCTCGGTTGGCAACAGTGGTATAGTGTTGTACATAGATCATGTTCCAGGAACTGTTTTCGCACTCGCAAAGTGGGGAAAAAGAAATTTTCTAACTTGTATCATTGCATCTTTTGAAACAGAGAGGACTGAAATTCCTTGCAGGTTCCCCTGGCAGAATTCAAATACCTGCGATGCTGTAAGCATTTGATCTTTATTGGGTCTTTGCAATCTTCTTTTTGTCACAAGTCTTTTAACAGTACCCACAATACCACTGCAGGGGGATTTTCCATGACGGGTTGCAAAAAGAAAAAGAAACAAACACTGCCTGCATGTTAAATTGAAATTCTGTTCATTGTAACATTTTTAAAATTCTTACAATGTTTGTAATATGCAACACATTCATCATTGATATATTCAGCAGAAGCAAGTGGAATTCCAGGAAGTTCAACTTTAAAAAATTCAGTATACACTTCTGAGTCTGGTACATCTGGGACACACAATCCCTGTGCTTCATCCTGAACAAGAAAATTGAGATTTTCACTGAAATCCATCAACATTAGCACTGATCCTTCATTGACTGTTTCCTTCTTCATTTTCAGACAATCAGGTGTGATTGAGAAGTAAAAGTTTGGAGTAAGTTTTTGAATTTCCTTAATTAGAGTGTCACAGCATTTTAATAGGGTGGTTATTTGAACACTTAGTCATTATAACAGCTGATACTCATTTACTATACTGAACTATTTCACCAGGATCATAGTCTTCTATCTCATTTTATAAGTGTGTTTGAAATAAAGAACTAGTGGAGCATTTATCACACAGACAGAGCATACAAGCTCAGTTTTTTATGTCACATCGTTATTTTAATTAGATATTGGTACACTTGTGTAATAGAATTTGGATTTAGAAGAAATTTAAATTTTTGGTGGTAAGTGCAGATACATACGGTATGTGCTCCTGATGATCATGTGAGTATACACTGTTTCGGTCTAAAAGAAGCAAATTTTGAAAATCCTACTTTGTTTTCAGGATACTTCTTTTTATAAAGAGAATATATTTCAGATAAATTACTTAATATAATACGCTTGTTCATATATATTTTTGCTAGTGCTCACTTTGTTTTTTTCCCCAATCATTATTCTTGAATTTTCACCTTCTAATTAAAAGCTCGTGTTTTTTTTCCCCACTGTTTCCCCTCATTCCAATCTCTGGGAGAGGAACACATTGAGAGCAGACATATTTGAAAGGAAGAAAGGGACAGTGAAGGAAGGAAAGATAAGGATTGAAACATGGAATGTGAGGACACTAATGCAAGCAGGAAAGCTAGAGAATGCAAAACAGGAGATGAAAAGAACCAGATTAGATGTCCTCGGTTTATGCAAGATAAGATGGGGAGAGAACAGGAGATAGAACGTGGAGATTATAAGTCTTTTACTCAGGGGAAATCAAGAGTGGTGAAAACGGAATAGGAATATTGATAGGGCGAAAGCTGAAAAATAAGGTAATGGAGGTACAATATATTGATGGAAGACTGATGGCACGACTGAAGGGTAGTCCAAAAGATTTGGTGTTAATACAGGTATATATGCCAACCAGTCAGCATAGAGATGAGGAAGTAGAAGAATGTTATGAGAAAATACAAGAACTCATCGAGAAAGAAAATAGAAATGCCTGCATTATCGTCATGGGGGATAGGAATGCAGTGGTGGCTGAAGGAAGAGATGAAGGTACAGTAGGAAAATTTGGATTAGGAATAAGAAATGAGAGAAGTGAACTACTAATTAGTTTCTGTAAAGAAAATTCATACACGTGGATATCAAACTTGAATAGGGAAAGATATCAGTTGAAGAATGCCAAAGCTTATCCAGGAGCGCATATAAATTCAGACGACAACCTAGCAGTGGGAGAAATACAAGTGAAGTTGGAAAAAGTCTGGAGAGGTAAAACAAAGGAAAGGCTAAACATAGAAAGACTCAAAGATGCAGGAAAGGCACCAGATTTGGAGAACAGATTTATGGAAAAATGGGAAAGAGGGAGAGCTGATGACAGTGTTAATGACAAATTGATAAAAATGAGGGAAGGACTTGTGGACTCTGCCAAATAATTACTAGAAATTAGAGTATCCCAAAGTACCAGGAAAGAATGGATAACAGAAAACATGTTGAAAAAGATGGAAGAATGGAGAAAGTGGAAAAATGTAGAAACTGAAGAAGGCAAAAAGAGGTACAGGAGACTGAATAATGAATTAAGAAGAGAGACTGCAGAAGTAAGGGAAAATGGGTGAAACAGAAATATGACAAAACAGAGAAAATGGAGAAAGAGGGAAAGTATGGAGTGATGTATAGACTGGCTAGTGAGAGAGTTTTTGAATGTAAAAGGAAGAACAACAATATAGAAATAGAAAGAGCAGATGGTACTCTGCAGAAGAATCACAGGAGGTTTTGAACAGATGGCAAGAATATATCGAATGTCTGTATAAGGTGGATGGAAAAACAAAGTGAAATTAAGACTGAGAAGGAGCAATACGTGCTAAAAGATGGAACGGGATTCACCACCTTGGAAGCAGAAATAGAATAGACGCTGAAGGAGATGAAGAATAGGAAGGCATGTGGAATTGATGATTTGCCAGCAGAACTGTTGAAGAGTCTGGGAAACAAGTCAAGAAAAGAAATAGTCTACCTCTGTTAACGAGATATATGACAAAGCGGAATGGCCTGAGAACTTCCTTGCAACAGTTATGATACCAATAGAGGAAAAGAGAAACACTAAAAAATGTTATGAGCATAGGTCCATCAGTCTAATTTCTCATGCAGCTTAAGTCGTGCTGAGAGTATTGAATAGAAGGCTATATGGCAAGCTGGATAGAGGGATTGCAGAGGAGCAGTTCCAATTTAGAACAGGAAAAGGAACAAGAGATGCTATTGGCCTGTTGACAACTACAGGGAAAGATATATGGATGAAGGTAGAGAAATCTTCGCTGTTTTTATAGATTTAGAAAAGGCTTTTGACAGAGTTCAGTGGAACAAGCTGATGGATGTTTTGAAGAGGAAAGGAGTAGATTGAAAAGGGAGACAACTGATACAGTATCTATATTTACACCAGAAAGTAATGATAAGGATTGGAAATGAAAGGTCAGAAGGAAGTAGCATTGGACAAGATGGTAGTTATGGTTTTTGCCTTTCCCCACTGTTGTTTAACACATACCTTGAAGATATTTTTGGAAAGGCTTAGATGGGAAAAGAGGATTATGTGTTGTTGGAAAGAGAATATAATGTATAAGATTTGCTGATGACATGGTATTGGTGGCAGAAAGTGAGCAGACAGTGAATAACATGCTGAAAGATCTGAATGAAGCTTGTGTGGAATATGGGATGCAAATAAACACAGCAAAAGCAAAGAGTATGGTCATCAGTACAAGATGCAGACTGTCCGATTTTAAAATAGGACAATCTACCATTAGCCATGTAAGTACATTTAAATATCTTGGAAGCACAGTAACTGAAGACTTGAGATGTCACCAGGAGGTGAAAACTCAAAGGGTTGGTGAGAGAAGATGTCTGCTGAAGGTTGGAAGAGAGAGGAAAAAGAACTGGGTGGGACATTCATTGAGAAGGGAGTGCTTGCTAGCAGATGCTTTGGAAGGACTGGTTTGTGGGAGAAGACTGAGAGGAGGAAGAAGAAGAAGAAGAAGAAGAAGATACAAGATGATAGACAACATAAAGGGAAGAGGAAAGTGCGCAAAACCTGAAGAGGACGGCAGAAGACCGGACAGCCTGGAGAACCACCATGTGAAAACCTGCCTTTTATCAGAACACTGATGACGATGATGAAGACGATGATGACGACGAATCTTGTGGTAACATTTTTCCTCATTTTTGCTCAGGCACTGGTAAAGTACCCTTCTCAATTACAAGATCTCGTGATTGTCATACCCCATATTCAGAAATTTGAAATGTGTACCAGGTTTGTGCAAGTTAGTAACAGAATTTTTTTGTAATTATTTGCAGTTCAGTTTTCTGTTTTATTTTATCCATGAGTTCATTGTAATGTTTCACCTTGTCTTCAAGTATTGTTAACAGTATCCGGCTCAACTCATATACATGTGCAGTTTTAGTTTTTAATACTCCAGTTGCTGATCCCAATTTACGTTTTGCTGCTGCATACTGATTGTGCCGAGCAACTGAATGCAGCTTTGCAGGAGATATTCCGAGGCTAGTTAAGCCAGTATTGAGCACAGCTTTTTCAGGAGTCTGCACCTTCACATTACTAACATTATATCACCTAAGGATGAGTTTTCATGTTCTAGTTTTTCATTTATGAGTTTCATACAGGTTGGGCACATTTTTTCCCCAGGAACAATGCTAATTCATCTAATTTTGAGGTTCTTTTCCTTTCCCAAACTAACTTCATGCAATCCAGATGAAACAATTTGTTTATGGCACTTAAAGGAATCACAGAAAATTTTCTTATGCAGAGAGAATCTCTGCAGGTACCTGTCTTTGTTTAACACACCCATATGAATATACACAATGTGAATGACTATTGCTTCACCAGTTCATTCACACTGATCAAGGCACTGTCACATAAATTTTGAAGTTACTGTCCAAGAAAACACTGCCTACTTGCCTATTCCATATTGCTTGAGCCATAAAACCACCATCTGTCTTAAATAATCCAAAAGAGGTTGGCCTAGCCTTGACCTGCAACTTTAAACTGTGGAAATGTCCACATATCTAGGTGAACTTCTATTAGACAAGCTTTCAAGGTTGTGTGTAAGGGTTGGTGTCATTTCCTAATATTGGTGGATGATTCAAGATGACATGACCCAGACTTGAATTGTAGTGAACAGTTTCTTGTTAGATAAAGATTTTAAAGTAAGAAGAATCTATGCACAAACAGTTGGTGTGTTTTACCGTCACAAAATTCTTGATATGCAAAATGGATAACAAAAGCAGTAGCCTTAGCAATGAAATATTGAAGACTGAAACTACTTGAACCAGGAAGAAAACAAAATCACTTACAGTTTAATACACAGTCCTTACAAACAACTCTTGCACAGTGACTGCATATTTATGTGCTAAAACTAACACAGCAAATTTTTACTTGCCTCTATTTTGGCCTAGTTTTTTCTAACAAATCTTCATTTTCCACCTCATCTAGGATATATTCCTTGCCTAACTCTGAATCACTGTTATTGTTGCTTCTATAACCAATCCGATTAAAAATCTGAGTCATTGTTGCATCTGAACTCACTCTTTGCTTTGTCGAGGATTGCTTGTACCCATTCATAAAGATTAGAGTCAGTTATTATCTTTGTAAACATATTAGGTATAACAGTGATCACGTTAGCTGTGACAAAGTATTATATAGAACAGTCTTGAGTGCATAAAGTCACATTTATTTATAATTTGTCTGAAGATGATCCACATTGGGACGAAACTGCTCACCAATTACAAATAAAAGTGTTCATATGCAATCAAGAATGTTTTATATAATATTTTATTACCATTTACTATCATTTCAGTATGAATTTAGGATATCAGAAAATACTTCATTACAAAAATCTCGTACTTGATGTGGTGGAGTCAGTCTGCTGCAACTTAAAGAAAAATTAGTCACAGACAAAACAAGAACTTAGAGCTAATTCAGTGGTTTACTGACAATCATTCTTTCCACTCGCCATTTGCAAATGGAGCAGAGAAGGGGAGGATCAGATAGTGGTATCAGAACTACCCTGCGCCGTACACAATCAATATTGATGTAGATGTACAAACTTACTTGCTGTAAATACAACCATTCAGTTCAACAGCTCAGAGTACTAAACCTACTGTGTTACAAACATTCAAACCCCTAAACAAAAAACAAAATTTCCTGGGGTCTGCTTGACCTCGCAATACCAGTTACAAGTTAAACATAGTTCTGACTGGAGAAACATAGTGCAAAATTGGTTTAAAAATATGGGAGGAAATAATTTTGTGGCCAGTTCTCAAAGAACTGTAATATCAAAGGTTATCCTGTGAGCAAGTGAAGCTTCTTCACAGACTGAGTTTCCTAAACATTAAGCAGGAGAATTTCAAAAATGTGGCAGTGTCTTCCCCTTTCCACTTTTTGTTTAGTTTGGATGTTTCTGATACTGTAGGCCCTTCACTTCAATGTATTTCAGTTCCAGGCAGAAGATGACTTGTCAGCAGTTTTAACAAATATAATGATTTCATTAACTTTGTATTTGAAAGTGAATTATACATGGAATTCATGTCAGCTCTCTTGACTACGCCACCAACTCCACTTAAAAATTTCATTCTCAAGTGAAAAGCCAAAGAATCTCCAATGCTTTTGTGCAGTCATCTTTCAATAATCTTACAGAGATCTGATAATTTAAAATTGTTTTAAAAGAGCTGGTTCTTGCATCAGAAGAAAGACAACAAAGAACCCTGTAAGATAGCACACTTACAATTGTACTTCTCGACTCCCGCAACAAAAACTGCAGCAGAGGTTAACAACCCTGGAACAATCATTATAATATGTTAATAACAGTAAAGAAATCGTAATCTACATTAACATTTATAATCTGCAAACCACCATGAGGTGCAAGGTAGGGGGTATGTTCCATCGCACCAGTTATTAGGGTTTCATCCTGTTCCATTCACGTTACGGAGCACAGGAAAAACGATTGTTTGAATGCCTGTGTGCATGCAATAATTTTTCTTAATCTGATCCCCCACAATACCTACGTGAGCAATTGTAGGGGGTTGTAGTATGATGGTTGACTGAGAAGTAAAGCCTCCACCGTTGTAACTCATAAACAATTGGCAGCATTGGTGTGTGGCAGGTACTGGCATGTTCCGTAGCCTTAGCATTGAACGGTTGTGTTGTTATGGAACCCTGCGGAGACAGTCGGTCAATGCGATTTAATCAACGTGCAGTCATTGAATTCTTGACAGCAAAAGGTGTCACCCCAAAGGAGATTCATCAGAGAACGAAACAATTTTATGGTGATTGTGTTGATGTGAGTACTGCGCATTAGTGGGCGAGTAAGTTTAAAGATGTTGAGGTGGGAACAACTGACCTGCATGACAAACAGAGTTGGACGTCCTGTGACAGCAACCACCGAGTTTCACAAGCAAGGACGATCGTCTTATCACTCAGAGAGAAATTGCTAGCACAGTTGGCATTTCACAAGAACGTATGGGTCACATTATTGCTTTGCTTTTCTATCGGAAGATCTGTGCACAATGGGTACCCTGGATGCTGACTCCTGAAATGAAAGTGTACAGACTTGAAATTTGCCAGGAACTCCTCTTGTGTTTCAAGAATGAAGGTGACGCCTTTCTACATTCAGTTGTGACAGGAGACGAAATGTGGGTACACCATTAACACCTGAAAACGAAACATCAGTCTATGCAATATCGACAAAAAGACTCGCCCCAGAAAAAGAAGTTGCTCAGCTGGAAAAATCATGGCCACAGTGTTCTGGGGTGCAGAGGTGTTATCCATGTTGATTTCCTTGATTGTGAAACAACAATAAATTCAGAGCGTTACATCACCACTCTGCGAACTCCGAAATGACGACTAACAAGGGTCCAAAAGGAAAAGGAAAAGGGAAATGTTTTCCTGCAGCATGACAATACCAAACCACACATTTTACATGCCACCGCAGCAGAATTTCAGAGACTGAATCTCACCACCATATGGCATCCTCCATACAGTCCAGATTTAGCACCGTCTGTTTTCCATCTGTTCCCAATATGCTTCTGATGAAAACTTTAAGCTAACTGTGAGACTGTGGTTGCAGGAACAATATGTCGATTTCTTTCGTGACGGCATCAGAAAACTTGTTCGTCATTGGCAGAAATGTATCCAATTGGCTAGTGATTATGTGGAAAAGTGAATATTAATAGTTAAAGATCACATTGTACGGATTATTTCTGCATTTGAGTTATTAAAATATTCCCATCCAAACCCAATTAATGAAGGTTGACACACTACTTTTCATTCGGCCCTCGTATATCCCTAGAGTAATCATTTAAAAACATGTCTTGAAAATTTTTAATAGACTTTCTTGGGATAGTTTACATCGATCTACAAGAGTCTGCCAGTTCAGTTCT
Organism: Schistocerca gregaria; assembly: GCF_023897955.1. Classification (NCBI taxonomy): domain Eukaryota; kingdom Metazoa; phylum Arthropoda; class Insecta; order Orthoptera; family Acrididae; genus Schistocerca; species Schistocerca gregaria. The sequence goes on from NC_064922.1 coordinate 868,449,542, forward strand.
TTCAGTATCTCTGTGACGTTCTCCCACAGATCAAACAAACTTGTGACAATTTTAGCTGCCCTTTCTTGTATATGTTCAGTATCCCATACACCTGAACAATATTATAGAACTGGTCACACAACTGATTTGATTTGTAAGCAATCTCTTTTGTACACTGATTGCACTTCCCAAGAATTCTACCAATAAACGAAATCTACCACCTCCTTCACCCACAACTGAACCTATGTCGTCATTCAATTTCACATTCCTACAAAATGTTACACCCAGAAATTTGTATGCGTTGATCAATACTAACAATGACTCATTGGTATTATAGTCATAGGATGTTAGGGTATTTTATTTCGTGAAGTGCAAAATTTTCCATTTCTGACCTTTTAAAGCAAGCTGCTAATCTCTGCACCACGTTGAAATGTCATCAATATCAAACTGAATATTTATGCAGCTTCTCTCAGATAGTGCTTCATTATAGATAACCTCATTATCTGTAAAAAGCCTGATTTCCTGCAAGATCATTAATGTACAACATGAACAACAAGGCTCCCAACGCACTTCCCTAGGGCACACCTGAAGTTACTTCTTCGTGTGATGATGACTCTCCACCCAAGATTTCAGTTTATACCACATATGATTGTACTTTTGACAATAAGCATAGGTGTGGTACTGAGTCAGATGTTTTTCGGAAATCAAGTAATATTGCATCTAGTTGGTTGCCTTGGTCCAAAGCTTTCAATATTTCAGCCCGCATCTCGTGGTCGTGCGGTAGCGTTCTCGCTTCCCACGCCCAGGTTCCCGGGTTCGATTCCTGGCGGGGTCAGGGTTTTTCTCTGCCTCGTGATGGCTGGGTGTTGTGGGATGTCCTTAGGTTAGTTAGGTTTAAGTAGTTCTAAGTTCTATGGGACTGATGACCATAGATGTTAAGTCCCATAGTGCTCAGAGCCATTTGAACCGTTTTTCAGTATTTCGCCTGAGAAAATTACAAATTGGATTTCATATGATCAATGTTTTCAAAATCCATGCTGGTCGGCATTGAGGAGGTAAATCTGTTCAGGATACCTCATTATATTTGAGCTCAGAATATGTTCTAAGATTCTACAGCAAATTGCTGTCAAGTGTATTGGACGGAAGTTTTGTGAGTCACTTCTACTACCCTTTCTGTAGACACATGTGACCTGTGCCTTTTTCCAAGAACTGGGCACTTCTTTTTGTTGGGTGATCTACAATAGATTATAGTTTGAAGAGGGGCTAACTCAGTGGCAGATTCAGTATAAAATCTGACAGGGATTCCATCAGGCCCTGGAGCATTCTTCAGTTTTAATGATTTCAACTGTTTCTCGACACCACTGTCACTAATACTTATTTCATTCATCTTTTCAGTGGTATGAGGATTCAATTGGGGCAATTCTCCTGTGTGTTTTCCTTTGTAAAGGAACATTTGAAAATGGAGTTAAGCATTTCAGCTTTTGATTTTCTACCCTCAGTTTCAGTTCCTGTCTCATTCGCTACGGACTGGACCTAACTAGGTGTCACTAACAGCCTTTACATACAACCAGAATTTCTTTGGGTTCTGGGAAAGATCAGTTGACAGTATTCCGCTACGGTAGTCATTGAAGGCATCACACATTGCTCTCTTTACAGCCAAACGTGTTTAATCTCTCTCTGTACGGTACTATTTTTTTGTTTTACACCTATTATGCAGTAATCTCTGTTTCTTTAGAAGCATCTTTACAGTGAGTGTATACCATGGAGATTCCATCACATTATGAACTATTCTGCTGGGTACATATCCACCCAGTGCATGGTCAACTATTCTTGTAAACATGAGCCAGAGTTCCTCTACATGCTTCGTGCTGAAATTTTGAAGTTCCTCATTTAGATATGACACTACTGATTTTTTTCTCTAGTTTACTGAACGTACATATATTTCTGCTTGTTTTAGTTGTTATTTGTACTATGGTAATCTTTGTTCCTACAACTGTGTCATGATCACTGATACCAGTTTCGATATGGGCATCCTCAAAGATATCAGGTCTATTTGTTGCCAACAACATAATGTTACATAATTCAGCAGTAGTATACGTAAGAACAGTTACTTGCATGTAACTGCACTTTTTTCCAATATGTTTCTGGGAAAGGGGAGACACTGCGACATTTTCGAAATTTTTCTGCTTAATGTTTAGCAAAACCAGTCTGTAAAGAAGCTTCAGTTACTTGCAGCACAACTATTGATATTATTAAGGGAGTTCGATTATGAATATCTTCCAACTGGTAAATTAAGAAATGTGGCAGGCATTACAATGCTAGCATTTTTTCGTAAATACTGTTTCCTGCGCTAAATATTTGCAATTAAATATTGCCATAATATATTTTAATTGACCATAATAACTTATTAAACGATAAGTCCAGACAAGTTGTTTATGGAGAAAGCAACATAACAATTTTTTTATTTGCACAGGATGACAAAATCATTACTTGTTATTTTTTATGACATTGCATCAATCGGTTCATTGAATTCAAAGAATAGTTTGAATACCTTCGAATATCTGCCTTATTGCAATGATATTTTAATAGCCCAGGAGTCAGTGTCCTTTTCAGTTTGTACAATATACCAGAAAACTTTTCATGATGTACTGAGTACATTACCATTTTGACTGATTGTGTACAGATGGTAACAGTTGCTGTCTTCCTGATGGCTGGCAATCCTGCATGTGTGTAACATATAGTTCTGTTGACTTGTATTTATAAGCAACAACCATTTGTTCTGATTCTGAAACTCATTGATACAGATTCATGCTTCTCATTTCCAACCACCTTCTAGGATATTAACAACCATTTAAAAAACCATGGATCACTAGGGATTAAATTATCTTGTGAAAGCAAAAGCGAAATGTATCTGTTGGCAAGAACATGTAGAAATCATACAGTAGTTGCACACTACAAAAAATACTCAAAATTACTAAGAAATATTATTTTAAAAAAATCAAGGAACATGCACATAATGTCAGAAATTAGATAATTCCAGCAACAGACTTAAAGCTATATTGAATGTAATGAAACAAGAGGCAGGACAATAGCCACAGAACACAGTAACATCACTGTTGAATTGAATGGAAGAGCAATAAACAATGATTCACAGGTATCAAAAATATTGAATAATCATTTCTTAAACATAGGAGAAAGAATAGGGACAAACAGTTCAAGAGAATAATCATAGCAGTATGTTGAAAAGAAACTCATAAATTTCAATCGTATGAATATATCACCAACTTCTCCTTTTTGAAATTAAGAAAATTACACATGCTCGCAAAAATAAAAGCTCATCTGGTTTGGATGGTGTTTCGATTGGGCTGCTAAAGATTTGTTCCCGTATAATAGACCTGGACTTACCCGAAATATGAATAGCTTCACTAACTCAAGTGTCAGTCCATGTGAAATCAGTTGATAGTCTAGTTCTTCAAATTTCAGGTTGTGATATTTTTTTGTACATTTATAGTAGTATCTGTATACGTGAAAAGCCCCAAGTTAAAAAATTTTGAGCTTTTTTTTATTTTAGTTATTAATTTTTAAAACTTACAGAGTTGTGCAATTTTTTCTTACGTTTGAAATCTTAAAATCACAGTTTCTCAAACTATTTGACTTAAACACCTAAAATATGTACCATTTTATTCAGTTACTTATTAGCTTTAAAAGTAGGTGCTAATTCCCATGATATTAATAACAATGCTGAATTAAAAGTAGGTGCTAATTCATGATATTAATAACAATGCTGAATTTTTCCAGGTGATATTTTTTAATTGCGAAAAATTTCGAAATTAAAATTTTTGTTCTGAAAAAATGTATGTATTAGTTAATGTGAAAAAAGACGTAATATGTCAGAAATTAATTAATTACATTATTAGAATCATACACTTAAATTTAAATTCTCGTTTGGCTTTCCCATGTTAATCGTGAAGGTATTTCAACATACACCATAACAAGACTTGCTCAGAAAAGACTGAATAATTTACTTATTTATACCTTCATTTTATAGAGCCATTAATTTTAATCAGTTTAATTAATTAAACAATGATGTAGCTGTTATTATTTAACAATGTAGTATTTAAGGGCCTTGCAAAGAGAAATGATAATTTACTCTTTGTCTCTGAGGCACAAATTATCTAAGGACAACACAGCATAGAAACAGAGGGGGGAAAAAATACACAGTTTGCATATTTGTGTTTCTCACTGTTCCATCATTTTGGAGGTCATGTGTTACATTCTTACCTGTGGCATTTGATTTACATCTATGTCATTAGTGCTTATAGTAAACTGCAGGAGCGTCTATAGAAAGGTCCCAGAACTGCTCTCATTAATAAACGGTCACAACGCCCATATAGTACTAGGAACAGAAAGTTGGCTGAAACCAGACGTAAACAGTAATGAAATGCTAAACTCGGATTGGAATGTATACCGCAGAGATAGGCTGGACAGTGAAGGGGGAGGCGTGTTTATAGCGATAAGAAGTGCAATAGTATCGAAGGAAATTGACGGAGATTCGAATTGTGAAATGATTTGGGTGAAGGTCACGGTTAAAGCAGGCTCAGACATGGTAATTGGATGTCTCTATAGGCCCCCGGGCTCAGCAGCTGTTGTGGCTCAGCACCTGAAGAATAATTTGGAAAATATTTCGAGTAGATTTCCCCACCATGTTATAGTTCTGGGTGGAGATTTTAATTTGCCGGATATAGACTGGGAGACTCAGACGTTCATAACGGGTGGCAGGGACAAAGAATCTAGTGAAATATTTTTAAGTGCTTTATCTGAAAACTACCTTGAGCAGTTAAATAGAAAACCGACTCGTGGCGATAACATATTAGACCTTCTGGTGACAAACAGACCCGAACTATTTGAATCAGTTAATGCAGAACAGGGAATCAGCGATCATAAAGCGGTTATTGCATCGATGATTTCAGCCGTAAATAGAAATATTAAAAAAGGTAGGAAGATTTTTCTGTTTAGCAAAAGTGACAAAAAGCAGATTTCAGAGTACTTGGTGGCTCAACACAAAAGTTTTGTCTCAAGTACAGACAGTGTTGAGGATCAGTGGACAAAGTTCAAAACCATGGTACAATATGCGTTAGATGAGTATGTGCCAAGCAGGATCGTAAGAGATGGGAAAGAGCCACCGTGGTACAACAACCGAGTTAGAAAACTGCTGCGGAAGCAAAGGGAACTTCACAGCAAACATAAACATAGCCAAAGCCTTGCAGACAAACAAAAATTACGCGAAGCGAAATGCAGTGTGAGGAGGGCTATGCGAGAGGCTTTCAATGAATTCGAAAGTAAAGTTCTATGTACTGACTTGGCAGAAAATCCTAAGAAATTTTGGTCCTATGTCAAAGCGGTAGGTGGATCAAAACAAAATGTCCAGACACTCTGTGACCAAAATGGTACTGAAACAGAGGATGACAGACTAAAGGCCGAATTACTAAATGTCTTCTTCCAAAGCTGTTTCACAGAGGAAGACTGCACTGTAGTTCCTTCTCTAGATTGTCGCACAGTTGACAAAATGGTAGATATCGAAATAGACGACAGAGGGATAGAGAAACAATTAAAATCGCTCAAAAGAGGAAAGGCCGCTGGTCCTGATGGAATACCAGTTCGATTTTACACAGAGTACGCGAAGGAACTTGCCCCCCTTCTTGCAGCGGTGTACCGTAGGTCTCTAGAAGAGCGAAGCGTTCCAAAGGATTGGAAAAGGGCACAGGTCATCCCCGTTTTCAAGAAGGGACGTCAAACAGATGTGCAGAACTATAGACCTATATCTCTAACGTCGATCAGTTGTAGAATTTTGGAACACGTATTATGTTCGAGTATAATGTCTTTTCTGGAGACTAGAAATCTACTCTGTAGGAATCAGCATGGGTTTCGAAAAAGACGGTCGTGTGAAACCCAGCTCTCGCTATTCGTCCACGAGACTCAGAGGGCCTTAGACACGGGTTCACAGGTAGATGCCGTGTTTCTTGACTTCCGCAAGGCGTTTGACACAGTTCCCCACAGTCGTTTAATGAACAAAGTAAGAGCATACGGACTATCAGATCAATTGTGTGATTGGATTGAGGAGTTCCTAGATAACAGAACGCAGCATGTCATTCTCAATGGAGAGAAGTCTTCCGAAGTAAGAGTGATTTCAGGTGTGCCCCAGGGGAGTGTCATAGGACCGTTGCTATTCACAATATACATAAATGACCTGGTGGATGACATCGGAAGTTCACTGAGGCTTTTTGCAGATGATGCTGTGGTGTATCGAGAGGTTGCAACAATGGAAAATTGTACTGAAATGCAGGAGGATCTGCAGCGAATTGACGCATGGTGCACGGAATGGCAATTGAATCTCAATGTAGACAAGTGTAATGTGATGCGAATACATAGAAAGATAGGTCCCTTATCATTTAGCTACAAAATAGCAGGTCAGCAACTGGAAGTAGTTAATTCCATAAATTATCTGGGAGTACTCATTAGGAGTGATTTAAAATGGAATGATCATATAAAGTTGATCGTCGGTAAAGCAGATGCCAGACTGAGATTCATTGGAAGAATCTTAAGGAAATGCAATCCGACAACAAAGGAAGTAGGTTACAGTACGCTTGTTCGCCCAATGCTTGAATACTGCTCAGCAGTGTGGGATCCGCACCAGGTAGGGTTGATAGAAGAGATAGAGAAGATCCAACGGAGAGCAGCGCGCTTCGTTACAGGATCATTTAGTAATTGCGAAAGCGTTACGGAGATGATAGATAAACTCCAGTGGAAGACTCTGCAGGAGAGACGCTCAGTAGCTCGGTACGGGCTTTTGTTAAAGTTTCGAGAACATACCTTCACCGAAGAGTCAAGCAGTATATTGCTCCCTCCTACGTATATCTCGCGAAGAGACCATGAGGATAAAATCAGAGAGATTAGAGCCCACACAGAAGCATACCGACAATCCTTCTTTCCACGTACAATACGAGACTGGAATAGAAGGGAGAACCGATAGAGGTACTCAGGGTTCCCTCCGACACACACCGTCAGGTGGCTTGCGGAGTATGGATGTAGATGTAGATGTAGATATACTCCAAAAGCCACCGTATAGTGTGTGGCAAAGGATACTTTGGACGTCCGTGGTATTCGCAATTCCATGTTTGTTTTCCACTAATGGCACATTCTGAAAAAAAGAATTCGGGGCCATCTTCCTGTACCCTTATCAACAGCTAGTTGCTTACAAGAGAGTTATCATAGAAGCCAACCAGTGAAGAGCTGGGTCATACCTTCTCTTTTGTTCGCCGTTGTTATATTGGTCTGCAAACAACAGTTATGTCTGCTAACATAATTGTTGTGATTAGTTTTTGTCATGTATTTTATTTCTTACTAGGCCTGAATGTATAAAATAAATGGCAGTTTACATGCCAGAATGATTAACTAATGACAATTTAAAACGAATGATCGGCACCCACATAACTTCACAGACTCCGGATTTCTGCACACAGCTTCAGTTCTTTTTTGATAATGTTGCTCTCACACCTGATCCTGGACCATTAATCTTTTGTTGAGCATTTTAAATATAACTACAGTGAAATCTTTGTGAAAGAACATATTATGTAAAGAAAATCAGTACGTGCACGACTATGACAACCCACATATGTATACTTGACAACCAGAGAATAACAGTAACAACAAGGAGTAAAGAATGTGCTGTCGATGTCAATTTACGTATCCTAATACATCCCTCATTTTTCGAATATTCGGCATAGCTTTAACAAAAACACTATTCTTCATAAATGTGAAAAAAAAAAATATTTTTCAAAAATAGTTTTATATTCATACATTTTCAGCATTAATAATATTGATACTATCCCTATGCCGATGATGAAGAAATTGATGGAATGTATGATGAGATAAAAGAAACTATTCAGGTAGTGAAGGGAGATGAAAATTTAATAGTCATGGGTGACTGGAATTCGAGAGTAGGAAAAGGGAGAGAAGGAAGCATAGTGGGTGAATATGGATTGGGGGAGAGAAATGAAGAGGAATCCGCCTGGTAGAATTTTTCACAGAGCACAACTTAATCATAGCCAACACTTTGTTCAAGAATCATAAAAGAATGTTGTATACATGGAAGAATCCTGGAGATACTAGAAGGTTTCAGATAGATTATATAATGGTAAGACACAGATTTAGGAACCAGGTTTTAAATTGTTAGACATTTCCAAGGGCAGATGTGAACTCTGACCACAGTCTATTGGTTATGGCCTGTAGATTAAAACAGAAGAAACTGCAAAAAGATGAGAATTTAAGGAGATGGGACCTGGATAAACTGACTAAACCAGAGGTTGTACAGTTTCAGGGAGAGCATAAGGGAACAATTGACAGGAATGGGGGAAAGAAATACAGTAGAAGAATGGGTAGCTGTGAGGGATGAAGTAGTGAAGGCAGCAGAGGATCAAGTAGGTAAAAAGACGAGGGCTAGTAGAAATCCATGGGTAACAGAAGAAATATTGAATTTAATTGATGAAAGGAGAAAATATAAAAATGCAGTAAATGAAGCAGGCAAAAAGGAATACAAACATCTCAAAAATGAGATCGACAGGAAGTGCAAAATGGCTAAGCAGGGATGGCTAGAGCACAAATGTAAGGATGTAGAGGCTTATCTCACTAGGGGTAAGATAAGAAATTAAAGAGGCCTTTGGAGAAAAGAGAACCACTTGTATGAATATCAAGAGCTCAGATGGAAACCCAGTTCTAAGCAAAGAAGGGAAAGCAGAAAGGTGGAAGGAGTATATAGAGGGTCTATACAAGGCTGATGTACTTGAGGACAATATTATGGAAATGGAAGAGGATGTAGATGAAGATAAAACGGGAGATACGATACTGCGTGAAGAGTTTGACAGAGCACTGAAAGATCTGAGTCGAAACAAGGGCTCCGGAGTAGACAACATTTCATTAGAACTACTGACGGCCTTGAGAGAGCCAGTCCTTACAAAACTCTACCATCTGGTGAGCAAGGTTTATGAAACAGGCAAAATACCCTCAGACTTCAAGAAGAATATAATAAATAATTCCAATCCCAAAGAAAGCAGGCGTTGACAGATGTGAAAATTACCGAACTATGAGTTTAATAAGTCACAGCTGCAAAATACTAACGCAAACTCTTTACAGGCGAATGGAAAAACTGGTAGAAGCTGACCTCGGGGAAGATCAGTTTGGATTCCGTAGAAATATGGGAACACGTGAGGCAATACTGACCCTACAACTTATTTTAGAAGCTAGATTAAGAAAAGGCAAACCTATGTTTCTAGCATTTGGCAGGTGTAAAATACAGGGAGCGAAAGGCTATTTACAATTTGTACAGAAACCAGATGGCAGTTACGAGTTGAGGGACGCGAAAGGGAAGCAGTGGTTGGGAAGGGAGTGAGACAGGGTTGTAGCTTCTCTCCGATGTTGTTCAGTCTGTATATTGAGCAAGCAGTAAAAGAAACAAAAGAAAAATTCGGAGTAGGTATTAAAATCCATGGAGAAGAAATAAAAACTTTAAGGTTCGCCGATGACATTGTAATTCCGTCAGAGATAGCAAAGGACTTGGAAGAGCAGTTGAACGGAATGGACAGTGTCATGAAAGGAGAATATAAGATGAACATCAACAAAAGCAAAACGAGGATAATGGAATGTTGTCGAATAAAGTCGGGTGATGCTGAGGGAATTAGATTAGGAAATGAGACACTTAAAGTAGTAAAGGAGTTTTGCTATTTGGGGAGCAAAATAACTGATGATGGTCGAAGTAGAGAGGATATAAAATGTAGACTGGCAATGGCAAGGAAAGCGTTTCTGAAGAAGAGAAATTTGTTTACATCAAGTATAGATTTAAGTGTCAGGAAGTCGTTTCTGAAAGTATTTTTATGGAGTGTAGCCATGTATGGAAGTGAAACGTGGATGATAAATAGTTTGGACAAGAATAGAATAGAAGCTTTCTTAATGTAGTGCTACAGAAGAATGCTGAACATTAGATGGGTAGATCACATAACTAATGAGCAGGTATTGAATAGAATTGGCGAGAAGAAGAGTTTGTGGCACAACTTGACAAGAAGGAGACACTGAGCAGATTCAGAAGGATGTAGGCTGCAGTACGTACTGGGAGATGAATAAGCTTGCACAGGATAGAGTAGCATGGAGATCTGCATCAAACTAGTATCAGGACTGAAGACCACAACAACAACAACAACAACAATAGTAATCAATCTGATAAGTGATGAATATGATAATGAATTGTCATTAACACCAGCAGTAGAAGTGAAGCATGGAATGTAAGTGTACATTTCTGTTGGAATTTAAGGGTTTGCAGCTTTGATGTATCAGCATTCACTTAAAATTCTGTATTCAAATGTATAGTGTTATGATTTTGTTCTTTTCTTTCGTAGTAATCAATCTGACTATCGATTAACACAATAATGATATTGAGACACTGCCAGAAAAGCAATAGAATGTTGGAGTGTGTTTCTCTTACTTAGGTGATAGGTGTGGAGCTGTAGTTCTATTCTCCCTAGTTTTGTTGCAATGTTTCGTGCATCAATAAAGTTATCAACAACCTGGTAATGTGAGTGGAGTTGATGTTAGATGATGAATATAAATTGATACTGAAGCAAGCAGCTGGTCTCTGATCTGGTTTGCTGAAAAGCAGCACTACAATATATTTAAAAGTTAGAATTGTGTAGTCACTTACAAATGTTAAACCAGTTAGATAAGTTTGATGGAGTGTGATTATGAATGCTTGGAAATTTTTCATCAAACAACATTGTGTATATTCTGTGACTGAATGCAGGTAATTTCACCTGAAACACTTGTGCTGTAAAATTAGTAACTATGTTGTTCTCTTATATTACTAGTTGTTAAATGTGGATTTATAGTTTCAAAACACATTAGAACTAAAATAAAAATATCAGGTTAATTATTAACTCATTTCAAAGTTACTTCCTTCCTGTTTGATTACATTCAACTTAACCTAATGAACCCACGTTGTTTGCTTTTTTATCAGGGTGGACCCCTCCTGCTGGGCTTGACTGCTATTTTACACTGAGCTAGCAAGACTTTCTCAGACACATTCTCATTCAGGGTGAACACTTGCAGTGTCATTCAGTTTCTGAGGTATGCTTGCCAGTGAGTTGATGATGAGACTATACTGTCTCAAAATTGATTGTGCTTGAGTGAAAATGTCAAAATATGTCATACAGCCACAAAGAAAGGTTAAGATTGTCATTAGAATAAATTCATCAGCAATAGGGAGTGATAACAAGATTTCTCTGCCACTGATCCTGGTTGGTTGCCTTACCCTTACAAACATTGGATGCTGTCCTTGTGATGGTGCAAACACCACTCAGCAATTCCCCAGACACAGTAACAAACATGAAATGTCTTGTCTGTTCCTACCTTCATATTACACAATTCTTTGGGAAGTAATTGATCCACTGGAACATGTGCAGACAAGTGAAATACTTTACACAATTGTCTAGTAGGAGCTCCTCCCTTCAACCACCACCATTGTAGGGGAATGACACCATATTGTAACACTTCAGTGATTATTTTCAACTACAATCACATCTTGAAATTAGTTCTATTATGTTACTAATCTATGTTATTTTATCTATAAGTCAGAAGTGACATCATTAATCAGTCAGTCAATATTGGCAAAATTGTCCTCGCCAGGTCTGGAACATAGAACTATTGAGTTTCAAAGCCAGGATTGAGGTGTGCTCCAAAGGGTACATTTTGATTTCCTAGGGTGCAAAGGCAAGGGGAAAGGATAATGGGGTGCCGTTAGGTCAGAGGAAAAGGCCACCATAAGTCAACAGTCAGTCGAAAAGCCCTATTACTTCCACAAACGTACTTTAATTCCTGCGTAGCTCACACCATCAGAGTACTTAGCTCAGTGAGTGACTTCGGCCAAGTACTCTTCTAATGTGACTGCAAATTCTGAGTACTTGGTCTACTGCTTAGATGAGCACAATAAGCAAGAGAGTGAGTAGAACAGTTTATATTCATTTGACTAAGTGGATGGTTCTTCACTAGGTGTCTGCACATCCATGCAAGTTTGCATAGGTTTCTGAACTTCTTAAAATTGACTTAATAGTATGCAGACAGGCACAATTACAAGACACTCGCATATAGCTTTTGGCCACAGCCTTTGTCAGTAAAACACACACATCTCACAGAGACACACCCGCCAACTCTAACCAGGTGTGAGTGTCTTTTAATTGTGCCTATCTGCAACTTGACATGTCTTCTTTACCACAAGTAGCAATCCATCTTTTCCTCCAGTGTTGATATTCCTAATTGGAGTTTCCAGTGTTTGACTTAATAGTATGTCAGATACATTTTCAGCTATTTGTTGTTATGCCGAAAATCATCAGTAATGAAATATGGCTTCCTCGTATGTCAAAGATCTATGGGAATAAGGTTTCAGTTAAAAATTATTTTAGAGTGAAGGCATCATTCCTCATTAAAACCCACCACACATCTACTATGTTTTAAATCTTGATTTATTTGACACTGTCTTATACTAAGACTATACTACTGTCTTCACTGTTCCTCTCATTTACTGCTTTGTTTTATATGCTTAAAACATTACAATTAATCAATTGTTAATAATAGATCACTTGTCATCTAGAACTCACTCCTGCAGTGGATAGGAGCTTATAAGAGTTCTGTCTAAAAAGTATCTGACCTTTGATTTTCCTGCGCAAAATAGAGACAATAGCGCAGCGCCACTGTACACAGTAAAGGAAGAGACCTTTACGCATACATGTGAATTTTGTCCCCACCTTCCAGTGCGTGAATCGCTGCCTGTCAGTTGCTGAGTGAGGTGCTACTCAACGCGTTCGTCGGATTACCTATTCTCCCAAGATGTTGTGTTAAGATACTGCATCAAATTTTGTCAAAAGCTTGGTGATTCTCAAAGCGAAACAATTCGTAAGACTCAGCAGATGTTTGGAGAAGATGCGATGGGTGTATCACAAATTAAAGATTGGTTCAACCAATTCAAAAATGGCCGCACATCAGCGGTGAGTGACCAGCATTCTGGCAGGCCCCAAACTGCTCAGAGTGCAGCTTTTGTTGAGAGGGTGCAAAATTTGGCAGATCGTCGTTTGACCATGCAGGAGATCGCCCAAGAGGTTGGAGTGAGTAAAGATTCTGCACATGCAATTTTGCATGATGATTTGAACATGCACCGAGTGGCTGTGAATTTCGTGCCTAAGTTGTTGCCGGAACAAAAAGACCTCTTGTTATAATGTTGCACAGGACCTTCTAGACACCACCAACACTGATCCTGGGTTTCGGAACACAGTGATAATTGGAGAAGGGTCATGGGTGTAGGAGTACGACCCAGAAACAAAAAGACAGTCTTTGCAATGGAAGTGTCCCGAGTCTCCAAGGCCGAAGAAAGTGCGGCAGGTGCGAAGCAAAATCACTGTGATGCTGACTGTCTTTTTTGATGTCCGTGGCATTGTGCAACACGAATACGCACCGGAATGACAAACACTGACAAAGGAGTAATACCAAGATGTTGTCCAGCAACTCCGCGATGCAGTTTGGCGCAAAAGACCAGATGTGGAAGGCAAAACACTGGCAACTGCCCATGACAGTGCCCCCACACATTCATCCCACTTGATCCAAAATTTCTTGGCCAAACATGGAATTACAGCCGTTCGCCAATCTTCCTTTTCTCCAGACATGGTTCCTTGTGACTTCTGGTTGTTTCCAGAATTGAAGACATTGCTGAAAGGATCCCGTTTTGAGGGTAGAGAAGAGATAATGTGGAACATGACGACGGAGCTGAACACCATTCCGAAAGAAGACTTCCAGAGGTGTTTCCAGCAGTGGAAGGATTGGTTGGCTAAGTGTGAGCAAGCACAAGTGGCCTACTTTGAAAGGGATTAGGATCCCAACCCCATCAGGTATTTGAAATATTTTTTCTGGCCAAAGGTCAGATACTTTTTAGACAGGCTCGTATTATAGCATGCTTCTCAGTGATAGGACGATGACACAAATGGAAATACCATATGGTCAGAGCCTTTTCTATTATGGTGGCACATTCTATATGATTAGTTGGAACCGGAAGTACAAAAATCATTCAGTGCAATAAAATAAAATTAGATGGAGTCTAAAATACACAAATAATCGAATATAATGAATTAATCTGTGTGTTCCAATTAGCTTTTTTTCTGATTGTATATTTGATTCAAAGATGATGTGTCAGCACCGAGGAGTTAGACATACAATTGTGTTAAGCCTGAAAAATGACAGTGCACTGAGGAAGAATCTACAGGACCAAAATATAAGACTTACCAAGCAGGAAAGCGCCGGTAGACAGGCATAATAAAATAACACACAAACACACGCACACACAAAATTTTGAGCTTTCGCAACCGGCAGCTGCTTCGTCAGGAAAGAGGGAAGGAAAAGGAAAGATGAAAGGATGTGGGTTTTAAGGGAGAGGGTAAGGAGTCATTCCAATCCTGGGAGCGGAAAGACTTACCTTAGGAGGAAAAAAGGATAAGTATACACTCGCGCGCGCGCACACACACACACACACACACACACACACACACACACAAGCAGACATATTTACAGGCAAAGAGTTTGGGCAGAGATATCAGTCGAGGCGGAAGTGTGGAGGCAAAGATGATGATGAATGATAGGTGAGGTATGAGTGGCGGCAACTTGAAATTAGCGGAGATTGAGGCCTGGTGGATAACAAGAAGAGAGGATATATTGAAGGGCAAGTTCCCATTTCCGGAGTTCGGATAGGTTGGTGTTGGTGGGAAGTATCCAGATAACCCGGACGGTGTAACACTGTGCCAAGATGTGCTGGCCGTGCACTGTTTGCCTGTGTCCATTCATGCGAATGGACAGTTTGTTGCTGGTCATTCCCACATAGAAAGCGTCACAGAGTAGGCAGGTCAGTTGGTAAATCAAGTGGGTGCTTTCACACGTGGCTCTGCCTTTGATTGTGTACACCTTCCGGGTTACAGGACTGGAGTAGGTGGTAGTGGAAGGGTGCATAGGACAGGTTTTACACTGGGGGCGGTTACAAGCGTAGGAGCCAGAGTGTAGGGAAGGTGGTTTGGGGATTTCATAGGGATGAACCAACAGGTTACAAAGGTTAGGTGGACGGCGGAAAGATACTCTTGGTGGAGTGGGGAGGATTTCATGAAGGATGGATCTCATTTCGGGGCAGGATTTTAGGAAGTCGTATCCCTGCTGGAGAGCCACATTCAGAGTCTGATCCAGTCCCGGGAAGTATCCTGTCGCAAGTGGGGCACTTTTGGGGTTCTTCTGTGAGAGGTTCTGGGTTTGAGGGGATGAGGAAGTGGCTCTGGTTATTTGCTTCTGTACCAGGTCGGGAGGGTAGTTGCGGGATGCGAAAGCTGTTTTCAGGTTGTTGGTGTAATGGTCCAGGGATTCAAGAATGGAGCAGATTCATTTGCCACGAAGGCCTAGGCTGTAGGGAAGGAACCGTTTGATATGGAATGGGTGGCAGCTGTCATAATGGAGGTACTGTTGCTTGTTGGTGGGTTTGATGTGGACGGATGTGTGAAGCTGGCCATTGGACAGATGGAGGTCAACGTCAAGGAAAGTGGCATGGGATTTGGAGTAGGACCAGGTGAATATGATGGAACCAAAGGAGTTGAGGTTGAAGAGGAAATTCTGGAGTTGTTCTTCACTGTGAGTTCAGATCATGAAGATGTCATCAATAAATCTGTACCAAACTTTGGGTTGGCAGGCTTGGGAAACCAAGAAGGCTTCCTCTAAGTGACCCATAAATAGGTTGGCATACGAGGGGGCCATCCTGGTACCCATGGCTGTTCCCTTTAATTGTTGGTATGTCTGGCCTTCAAAAGTGAAGAAGTTGTGGGTCAGGATGAAGCTGGCTAAGCTGATGAGGAAAGACGTTTTAGGTAGGGTGGCAGGTGATCGGCGTGAAAGGAAGTGCTCCATTGCGGCGAGGCCCTGGACGTGCGGGATATTTGTGTATAGGGAAGTGGCATCAATGGTTACAAGGATGGTTTCCGGGGGTAGCAGACTGGGTAAGGATTCCAGGCGTTCGAGAAAATGGTTGGTGTCCTTGATGAAGGATGGGAGACTGCATGTAATGGGTTGAAGGTGTTGATCTCTGTAGGCAGAGATACGTTCTGTGGGCGCTTGGTAACCAGCTACAATGGGGCAGCCATGATGTTTGGGTTTGTGAATTTTAGGAAGTAGGTAGAAGGTAGGAGTGCGAGGTGTCGGTGGGGTCAGGAGTTTGATGGAGTCAGGTGAAAGGTTTTGTAGGGGGCCTAAGGTTCTGAGGATTCCTTGAAGCTCCGCCTGGACATCAGGAATGGGATTACCTTGGCAAACTTTGTATGTAGAGTTGTCTGAAAGCTGACGCAGTCCCTCAGCCACATACTCCTGACGATCAAGTACCATGGTCGTGGAACCCATTCATCATCATCTTTGCCTCCACACTTCCGCCTCTACTGACATCTCTGCCCAAACTCTTTGCCTGTAAATATATCTGCTTGTGTCTGTGTATGTATGTATGTATGTATGGATGGATGTGTGTGTGCGTGTGTGTGCGTGTGTGTGTGTGTGTGTGTGTGTGTGTGTGTGTGTGCATGCGCGCACGCGAGTATATACCTAACCCTTTTTCCCCCTAAGGTAAGTCTTTCCGCTCCCAGGATTGGAATGACTCCTTACCCTCTCCCTTAAAACCCACATCCTTTCATCTTTCCTTTTCCTTCCCTCTTTCCTGACGAAGCAGCCTCCGGTTGCGAAAGCTCGAAATTTTGTGTATGTGTGTTTGTGTGTTATTTTACTGTGCCTGTCTACCGGCGCTTTCCCACTTGGTAAGTCTTGGAATCTTTGTTTTTAATATATTTTTCCCATGTGGAAGTTTCTTTCTATTTTATTTGGACCAAAATATAAGATACATGTGTATCTTGTGTTGTAGCTGATCTCAAATCATTAGTGAAGTAAAGGTATTTTTCACTTTATGAGGAGCATTGTGCGAGTTTAGTTAGGTTATCTGTGAAAATAGTTTTCATATCTCAAGTTCAGATTCAGAATATATTTACAGAATTGGACATTGAGAAAGTGAAGGCATAAAGGAGCCATCAATCGACAGCATTATATGTAATCCTGAATCCAGAGTTTCTGTTACTTCTGGCATTGGAAGACCCTGTATCACCAATGGTACACCAACAATTTTCCTTTGAGTCAACAAGGGTTTGTCAGTTAAACATTTTGATGTCAACAATTCAAATGCTACAAGTTATAGTTTCAGTGGGAATAACTTTTTAACTTCTGCAATGGTTAACACTTTTGACTCTTTAACAAATTGGATACAGTGATATAACAATCTGGTTTTCTTACCATGTATTTTATTTTGTATTTTTTTGGAATAAAATAACCTCATTCCACAACATTTGTTTTACTTTCCTTAATATATTCCTCTGAGAAATAATATGAAATCCAAAACACTGAAAAGAAAGACTGGTGTGGTTACCTTATACACCCTAAAAAATATGTTCAAAATTTTCTGTTGCCAAATAAATTCCTTGCTGGTGTGGCCTCTCTGATATTGTTGTGTGATCTTTGAAATGAAGGTACTGTATTTTTCAACTATGAGCAGATTGTGCCCATTCTTAAAAATAATTAATACATAATTCTACTTTATACAAACACTTATTTGGCTAACATAAATGGTGAGCTGAGGTTTATAACAAGTGACTCAGCTGTTGTAAACCAGTCACCAAGGTAAACTGTAAACATACAGCGTGGATGGCTATTAAGACAGAACATTTCATAGCAGACAGTTATTTGAATCTTCCCTGGGTCATGCTTGCGATGTCTCACAACAACATGAAATAAGTCAATTTTACAATTATAGTAAGTCTTCAATGGAAAATTTGGCAACCCCTGAGAACTTGCAGGCTGACCTAAACACAACACACACACACACAATTTAATATGAAAAGGATCCTGTAACAATTTGGTGATACGTAATTAAAGAAAAGAGTTAAAGTTGTACTGATGGTGTCGGAACATGGTTCGAATTAAATTGGGTAAGACAGTGTTTTATACCAAAGACATTGTGTGTTGTCAAAGTTAACTTTGTGATTTTTTTAAAAGCTACCGATTAAACTCACCTATCACACCACTTTTGATCTACGTAGTTTGAACACCTTAAGAAATGCATGTTTAGCTATTGTTGTTAAAGTGTATGTATTGGTGTATGATAATTGGGGAAAATGAACAAGGAGGAGGAACAGCGGATAATTGATGCAAAGCTGAATTCTTGGAAGCAGAAGTCAAACAAGGTCACAGATCAAGAAATCGTGTAGATGCTGTACTTTTTGACTTGAGAGAAGCGCTTGACTCTGTATCAAACCAACCTTTATCAACAAAATTATTATTGTATGGAGTATCAAACAAAATTTGTGTCTGAGTTGAGGATTTTCTGGTATGCAGGACGTAGCATGTTACCTCAGATGGAAAGTCATAGACAGAAGCAGAAGTAACTTCAGGTATGCCTCAGGGAAGTGTGTTGGGACCCTTGTTCATGTTCTGGCGTGGCGAACAATATTTATAGCAACCTCAGACTTTTTGCAGATGCTGCTCCTGTTTGTAATGAATACTGCGTGAAAAAAAATCTTCAGAAATATTCAATTAGATCTTGATATAAGATCTCAAAGTGATGCAAAGTTTGGAAACTTACATTAAGTATAAAATTGTGCACTTCACTAAACAAAAGGGCCTTGTATACTGTTATTAACATCAGTGATTCACAGTTCGAATCAGTTATCTCATACAAATACTTAGGTGTAACTATTTCTGAGTTCAGTTGTAGGCAGGGCAGTTGGCAGGGTTCATGTCATTGTCTTTTTTCAGTTCAGCTATCTCGTGAAAGTTTACTTGCAAAATTTCAATACCAGTTTTAAGAGATATTCATCAGCCCCCTACTTATTGCTCTCATGGAGGCCATGAAGACAAAATTAAATAACTACACCATGCCCAGAGCATTTAAGCATTTGTTCTTCCCACACTCCATGTGCAAATGGAACATGAAAAAAATCCTAACTTGTGGTACCATGCCAGTACTGTGTCATGCACTTCACAGAGTACATATGTAGATGTGAATGAACTGATTCAAATGTTTAGTGGCAAGTCAGATAAGTTCGTAAGTGGCATAAATGTTTTTATGAAGACTAGGAGACAGTGATGACAGTAACTGAAACAAACTAGAACATCACAGCTGTCCCTAAGTAAAGAAAAGAAGATAATAAGTTGACATATTGGGTGACAAGTGAAACACTAAACATCTACCAAACAGTGCTTTTGTAAGTGTTGTACGACAATTTGAATAAGCAGGGGTTGTGCACGTGATTTTTCTGACAAGTGAGCATATGGACTGTTGTCAAGTTGAGTCTTGTTAAGAACTTGTTGTCATGATCAGTGTTGTCCATGTCTGATCATGACAAGAACTTTTTAGGTGAATGCATTGGTGATAAGACTTGTTTATCCACAGTGCGAAAGGAGGGGGGGGGGGGGGGGGGGGGAGGAAATCAGAATTCTAGAGGTGTCATTGAAATACCTCCCAGATTGAAAAAAAACTCATTTTAAAAAATCAGATGTGAAGGATTGATAGTGGTTTTTGAAAGCAGTAGTGTCATTTCCAAAAAGTTTGTGTCCAGATAGAAAAGTTGATAAGGGATTCTATCCAAAAGTGTTGAAAAGTTGTTTAGCTCCAGTCCAACAAATTTGATGGAACCTCTTTAAATTTTGTGGCCATTTCCTGTTGTGTGACAACACTCCGACTTATTTGGCAACAACAAATCGCAGAATTGAAAGTGCATGTGAAGGGCACAAGAATTGTCTTTATTAAGGAGATACATATGATTTTGAGATCTGAAAACAGTCTTCTCTGAGAAGTTGAGATTGAAAATTTGCACAGAGAAATATATCATACCAAACTGCTATTATTTTGAGTAACTAAACACTAAAAATTTATAGATGCTTTAGTCTGTGATTCCCTTTGTTCAGAAGCAATGAACCTCACTGTAAAGTAAGCTTAGGCCAAGGCAACTGGTGGTAGATTGCCACTTGAGAAGGTTGGAAATGGGGGCAGATTGAGTACTACTGTTATTATTATAGGGGGAGAAAGTGATGTGGCTGCATCTATTACTCTAGAGGCATGATAACGTTTCTTATA
This sequence comes from Schistocerca gregaria, assembly GCF_023897955.1. Taxonomy (NCBI): domain Eukaryota; kingdom Metazoa; phylum Arthropoda; class Insecta; order Orthoptera; family Acrididae; genus Schistocerca; species Schistocerca gregaria. The sequence continues at coordinate 868,469,796 of NC_064922.1, forward strand.
ATAACAGAAAGACAGGCTGGCAGAATGTGCGCCTAAGTGACTTGTGGATGGAAGATTTAAGTTTAAGCATTATGAAATTTTGGTTGATATGCTTAAGTTGTCACAACCGTGAAGGCCACTGCTTGGCATTGATCAAATCAGTGGAAATCTCAATCTGCAGTCTCCCGTACTTTCAGATTAGAACTACTTGTTGCTAGTAGATATACATGAATTAGTTAGGAATGAGATTGATAGGTATTAAAATCTCAACTATTATCTTAAAGTGAGAGTGCATCATCAGTGTGCTGTGATTTGGCTTTATTATGGGTTTGTCAATTAACATGTCATTTGGCCATTATGGGTGGAGTTCCATGATCGATAGGATTTGGTTTGGTATGCAGATCTGCTGCTATGGAATGGGATGCTAATGATAGTAGTTCAGCAACACATATGCGTTTTAGCATTAGCAGATTTAACATCATAATTCAGCACTCACTTTTCACACAGATGTTACTACTGGCTACTAAAATATTCAGTTGATATAAAATAGAAGTGACCAAATTCCAATATTGATGTGAAATGATTCATCTAGTGACACCAAACACCTATAATGAAGTGTAACTAGTAGTACAGTAAGATGTTCCTGTTATAGTAATCCCAGAATGAAATGGTCATTAGACCATAAATAAAGCACTGGAATACTTCCAGCAAATTTGTTAGAAAAATTTCAAACCTATGCCATTGCATTATTCCTCTCCATTGTAACCATTCAGATTCAAGTATTTGTCTTGTCTCTTCACAAATTGATTAATTCCCTGTGCATAAAATTCTGCATCCTGAGTTTTCAGCCAGTCTGCGACAGCATCTTGTAACTCTTCATTGGAGTCAGTATTCTGGAAGCTGGGCCACCTTTACATATGTAGGAAGATGTGGAAATCACTTGCTACTAAATCTGAACTGTGAAGCAAATGTTCAATAACTTCCCATTTCAGCTGACACAGTGTGGTTGCACGGGAGAGTCTGACTGAATATTGTGTACAAAAACATGACACCAGTTGTCAGAAAACAGTACCTCTTGTTTTGACAGGCTCTTCTGAGTTTTTGCAATTCCTCAGCATTGATTGTCCTTCCATTATCTATAAGTCCATAAGCATGAGTCCAGATTTCTCCTGGAAAATGGTCACTGTAACGTTTCACACTGACAAGTGTGAAAGGCTTCCTTTGGTTTGTTGGGTAAGATAGCAAGACACATAACTGATCTTTTTGTCTCCAGATTAGCATAGGAAATGTATTCCATATCACCGGTCACTTATCTCTCCTATAGGCCTTGTCTGTTGACATTGTAATACAGAAAGAAGTCCAAAGATTTCATCATTCTTCAGGTATTGTGGTTCTCCAAAAGGAGTTTTGGAGCCCACCAAGCACAGAACATGTGATACCCTAATTTGTTACTCACTGTCTCATGTAAAACACACTGAGAAATTTGCAGAAAGCTGTGATACTTGAGATCATGAAATGCAGTTTCTCACATTTCTTCATAAACTTTTTGTACCAGTTTGTTGATGATTACTGACAAATGGCTAAATCTGTCAACATTAAAACATTAGTTCCAGGATAGCCTTTTATAAACTAATATTTATGAAAATTACCACATAAATACAGACTTTGAGAATATATAGAAAAGTTTACCAGTAAAAAGTGATTACAACTGTAAGGACCACAGTAAACAGCTTAACCTACTAGTGCTGTCTCTTGTGCGTCTGTAACAAATTTCTGTAAGCAAAGAGTCATCAAGAAGATGTTAGTGTGTCCCTTCAACATCAGTGTTGAATGAGACTGTGTGGGGCAAAATTGTTGTTTGGAATATGATTGTGATTCTCTCTCTCTCTCTCTCTCTCTCTCTCTCTCTCTCTCTCTCTCTCTGTGTGTGTGTGTGTGTGTGTGTGTGTGTGTGTGTGTGTGTGTGTGTAATGAGAAGAGTGTTATGCTCTTATTAATCATAATTGATTATGTCACTGGGTTGGCATGAGAACACATAGTGGGTCATCAGCTGCAGATCTCCATGTTCAATCATGATTGCGGTACAGTGTGACCTGCAACACTTGTTCTTGCACCAGTGTTGAACCCTGTCATCAATCTGCCACAGATCACTGCCTGCTCTTTACAGAGTATCATTTCAGGCAAATGCCGGGATGGTTCCTTTGAAAGGGCACGGCTGATTTCCTTCCCCATCCTTCCCTAATCCGAGCTTGTGCTCCGTCTCTAATGACCTCATTGTCAACGGGATGTTAAACAGTAATCTCCTCCTCCTCCTCCTCCTCCTCCTCTTTACAGAGTGCTCCAGCCTCCTCTCAGTGCTATGATGAGGTGTGAATACCCAACGTCTTGTCACCTACTCGTGGTTTCACTGTATTTCAACCATTTTCCATGGAGGTCACAACAGTAGCATGTGAACAGCAGACCAGATTTGCTGTTTCCAAGTTACTCATTCCCGAAAGCCAGCCCATAACTATCTGCCCTTTGTCAAAGTCCCGTATGTCAGTGATTTCCCATTTGTGGCCCATACCTTTACTAGAATGATTCCCCATTCATCTCTGTTCCACTAATATACTTTCCTAAACTCACAAGACAACATCCAGTCCCACAGTGAGCAGTGTTCATAGTGTTTCAGCTCACTGATACAGAATGCTAGTATGAAAACAACAACAACTTGATTTCAAGTAGAAAATCTAGGGAACTGTCAGCTGTTGGAACAATATTCTAGATAAACATACACTCCTGGAAATTGAAATAAGAACACCGTGAATTCGTTGTCCCAGGAAGGGGAAACTTTATTGACACATTCCTGGGGTCAGATACATCACATGATCACACTGACAGAACCACAGGCACATAGACACAGGCAACAGAGCATGCACAATGTCGGCACTAGTACAGTGTATATCCACCTTTCGCAGCAATGCAGGCTGCTATTTTCCCATGGAGACGATCGTAGAGATGCTGGATGTAGTCCTGTGGAACGGCTTGCCATGCCATTTCCACCTGGCGCCTCAGTTGGACCAGCATTCGTGCTGGATGTGCAGACTGTGTGAGACGACGCTTCATCCAGTCCCAAACATGCTCAATGGGGGACAGATCCGGAGATCTTGCTGGCCAGGGTAGTTGACTTACACCTTCTAGAGCACGTTGGGTGGCACGGGATACAGGCGGACGTGCATTGTCCTGTTGGAACAGCAAGTTCCTTTGCCGGTCTAGGAATGGTAGAACGATGGGTTCGATGACGGTTTGGATGTACCCTGCACTATTCAGTGTCCCCTCGACGATCACCAGAGGTGTACGGCCAGTGTAGGAGATCGCTCCCCACACCATGATGCCGGGTGTTGGCCCTGTGTGCCTCGGTCGTATGCAGTCCTGATTGTGGCGCTCACCTGCACGGCGCCAAACCCGCATACGACCATCATTGGCACCAAGGCAGAAGCGACTCTCATCGCTGAAGACGACACGTCTCCATTCGTCCCTCCATTCACGCCTATCGCGACACCACTGGAGGCGGGCTGCACGATGTTGGGGCATGAGCGGAAGACGGCCTAACGGTGTGCGGGACCGTAGCCCAGCTTCATGGAGACGGTTGCGAATGGTCCTCGCCGATACCCCAGGAGCAACAGTGTCCCTAATTTGCTGGGAAGTGGCGGTGCGGTCCCCTACGGCAATGCGTAGGATCCTACGGTCTTGGTGTGCATCCGTGCGTCGCTGCGGTCCGGTCCCAGGTCGACGGGCACGTGCACCTTCCGCCGACCACTGGTGACAACATCGATGTACTGTGGAGACCTCACGCCCCACATGTTGAGCAATTCGGCGGTACGTCCACCCGGCCTCCCGCATGCCCACTATACGCCCTCACTCAAAGTCCGTCAACTGCACATACGGTTCACGTCCATGCTGTCGCGGCATGCTACCAGTGTTAAAGACTGCGATGGAGCTCCGTATGCCACGGCAAACTGGCTGACACTGACGGTGGCGGTGCACAAATGCTGCGCAGCTAGCGCCATTCGACGGCCAACACCGCGGTTCCTGGTGTGTCCGCTGTGCCGTGCGTGTGATCATTGCTTGTACAGCCCTCTCGCAGTGTCCGGAGCAAGTATGGTGGGTCTGACACACCAGTGTCAATGTGTTCTTTTTTCCATTTCCAGGAGTGTATTTATTTGTCTGTTAGCAGTAATAAGTCATATCAATATAATAGTAACAATGTTCAATTTTATATTAACAAACAAATAACAACACACCACAGTACATAGTTAAGGCCTTGCTTTCCTCTTGTTTCTTTCCATATAATGTACTTGTGAGTATGTACCATTATGTTTGCATTAATTCTTATTGTTCTAGTTAAGTGATTAAGTTGCAAGTTATGCAATACGATAAAATTTTGCTAGCATCAGATAAAACTCATTGAAAGACAAATGTAAAATGATATAAGTATTTGTGAGATCATTTTTGTTGGAGTTAAGGTTAATTATACAGTTTGTGCGAAACTGCAAATAATAAATTTAGCTTTTCATTAATTAGAATTTAGTGAACTGGGCCATATTTTGTATCAAAATACTCTTTGCATTTCATGTAATTTATAGTTACGTGCATCACAAATGACAAGTGACAAGGAGAGAAGCAGTGAAAGTTACAACCAGTAGTAAATGAGTGCTCTGAGGCATTAGGGATTAGAACAAAAAGTGAGAACTTAACATTTGGGATCTACATCTACATAGTTACTCTGCAATTCACACTTAAGTGCCTGGCAGAATATTTATCAAACCATTTTCATACTACTTCTCTACCGTTCCACTCTCAAATGGTGTGTGGGGAAAAGAAACACCTAAATCTTTCCGTTCAAGCTCTGACTTCTCTTATTTTAATATGATCATAATTTCTCCCTACATAGGTGGGTGCCAACAAAATATTTTCGCATTCGGAAGAGAAAGTTGCTGACTGAATTTCGTAAATAGATCTCGCTGCAAAGAAAACCACCTTTGTTTCAGTGACTGCCACTCCAACTTGCGTATCATATCAGTGACACTCTCACCCCTATTGCATGATAACACGAAACGAGCTTCCCTTCTTTGCACTTTTTCGATGCCCTCCGTCAATCCTACCTTGTAAGACTCCCACACCGCGCAGTAGTATTCCAGCAGAGGATGGAGAGGTGTAATGTAGACTGTATCTTCAGTGGGTTTGTCGCATCTTCTAAGTGTTCTGTCAACAAAGCAGTCTTTGTTTTACCTTCCCCACAATATTATCTATGTGGTCTTTCCAATTTAAGGTGCTCGTAATTGTAATTCCTAGTTATTTAGTCGAATTGACAGCCCTTAGATTTGTGTGATTTATCATATGCCCAAAGTGTATTGGATTTCTTTTAGTACCCACGTGGATGACCTCACACATTTCTTTGTTTAGTGCCAATTGCCACTTTTCGCAAAATACAGAAATTCTCTCTGGATCATTTTGTAGTGGAAATTGATCATCTGATGATTTTACTAGACGGTAAATTACAATGTCATCTGCAAACAATCTAAGGGGGTTGCTCAGATTATCTCCTGGATCATTTATGTAAATCAGGCACAGCAGAGGGCCTATGACACTACCTTGCAGAACTGTGATCTCTCTGAGAGGAAATCATGAATCCAGTCACGTAACTGAGACGATACTCCATATGCACGCAATTTGATTAATAGTCGCTTGTGAGAAACAGTACCAAAAGCCTTCTGGAAATCTAGGAATATGGAATCAGTCTGAGATCCCTTGTTGGCAGCACTCATTACTTCATGGGAATAAAAAGCTAGCTGTGTTGCACAAGAACAATATCTTCTGAACCCATGTTGGTTGTGTATCAATAAGTCATTTTCTTCAAGGTGGTTCATAATGTTAGAGTATAGTATATGCTCCAGAATCCTACTGCAAATTGAGGTCAGTGATATGGGTCTGTAATTCAATGGGTTACTCCTATTTCCTTTCTTGAATATTGGTGTGACCTGTGCTACTTTCCAGTCTTTAGGAACAGACCTTTCGTCAAGTGAATGGTTGTATATGACTGCTAAGAAAGGCACTATTGTGTCTACATTCTCTGAAAGGAACCTGATTAGTATACCATCTGGACCGCAAGACTTGTCTTTCTTAAGTGATTTGAGTTGTTTAGCAACACCTAAGATATCTATTTTTGTGTCACTCATGCTAACAGCTGTTCTGGTTTCGAATTCTGGAATATTTGCTTCGTCTTCTTTCCTGAAGGAATTACGGAAGACAGTATTTAGTAACTCCACTTTAGTGGCACCACCATCGGTAACATTTCCATCATTATCGCACAGTGACGGTATTGACTGCTTTTTGCCACTGGTGTTCTTTGCATACGACCAGAATCTCTCTAGGTTTTCTACCATATTTTGAGACAATATTTCGATGTAGAAACTATTAAAAGCATCTCGCATTGATGTCCACACTAAATTTCGAGCTTCCATGAAACAGAGCCAGTCTTGCGGATTTTGCATTCTTCTGAATTTGGCATACTTCTTTTGTTGCTTCCGTGACAGTATTCTGACTTGTTATACTGTATCTTTGAATGTGAGCCATGTCTGGTCTACACTTTCATAATTATCTTGGAAGGAATGGAGACACACTCTCAGGAAGGCATCAAGCGAATCTTTATATGCTGTTTTAAATAGATATATTTTGCATTTATTTTTAGTGGTTTTGGTTGATATTGTTTTGAGCCTTGCTGCAACGACCTTGTGTGTTCACTGTATCCGTCATGACGCTCTCTACTAGATCAGCATTATTTGTGGCTAGGAGGTCATGTGTGTTTTTGCAACCATTTACAATTCGTGTGGGCTCATGAACTAAGTGTTCAAAGTAATTCTCAGAGAAAGCATTTAGTACAATTTCAGAAGATGTTTTCTGTCTACCACCGGTTTTGAACATGTATTTTCGCCAACAAATAGAGGGTGGATTGAAGTGTCCACCAATTATAACTATATGAGTTGGGTACTTATTTTTAATGAGATTCTAGTTTTCTTTGAACTGTTTAGCTATTATATCATCTGAGATGAGGGGGTCTGTAGAAGGAGCCAATTATAATTTTGGTACGACTGTTGAGTATAACCTCAACCCATAGTAAATCGCAGGAACTATCTATTTCAACTTCACTATAAGATAAACTACTACCAACAGACACAAACACACCACCACCTACTTTATTTACTCTATCCTTTCTGAACACGGTTTGCGCCTCTGTAAAAATTTTGGCAGAATTTATCTGTGGCTTTAGCCGGCTTTCTGTTCCTATAATGATTTCAGCTTCATTGCTTTCTATCAGTACTTGAAGCTCTGGTAATTTTGCAACACAGCTACGCCAATTTGCAACTACAATACCGACTGTTGCTTGGTTGATTTTTGTCATTTCTTTGCCCTGTGCCCTTTGAGACTGGAGCCCTTTTTGATCTTTCCTGAGACTGCAATGAAGGAAGGTTTTTTGGTCAGTGTGCGGTTTCGTATCTAGGTCAAGGTACTGTGAAGATGTGGTAGACTTTTCTGGATAGCATACAGACACATATGATACAGTTCCAACACTTAGAATTTCCAGAAGTGAAACTGAGTTATGGAATCAGAGAAAATTATAGCTAACTTGGTGATAGACTGCAAAGTAACTGAGCAGTGAACTTCAGTTACGAGTTGTAATAGAATTTTATTTGAGTACTCGCTTACTAGTTGCAAGTACTGATTGCTAAACATAGTTCTTTATTTGCTTTCACATATATAAGTGTTTGATTAATTATCAGTTTTAGTTCAAACTTAAGCTTGGGTCGGGCCACAGCCACCATTGGCTAGAATGAGTAGTATTGACTCCCAAGTATTAAGTGCAGTCTGAACAATAACTGCTAGACCAAGGAAGGTTTTGAGATGAAGAACTACAGCCCTGGCCCCCTTTTTTCAGGCAACTCAACAGCCCATATTTAGCAAAACAACGCACAGGCAAATATAGCAAGGAATTTCAGAGTCTTCTTTGGATAATGATGAGAACTACTGCTTGTCTGATTTTCGTCTTCAGCTGTCTTGTATGCAACATGTATGGCATCTAGAAGTTCATCAGGGCCCACCAGTAGCCATTGTTGACACTTTGTGAACTCAAATACAAACTACACATGTCAATTCCTTAGGGTTGTATCCAGGACATTTCTGATTTCGTGCAACAACATTTAAAGATTCTGATTACAGCATGTAGAGGCTCTATAACATTCAGTATTCTGAAAGTCAGGAATCATATAAAGTTGTGTGATTCTGAGCTTTCGTGTACTGTTAGCTAACTAAACTTGGTAAGAGAGTTCAGTTTTGCCTCATGTCTCCTTTATGAGGTAATTTTCAGTATCGGCTGCTATCTACCAGTTCTGCCTAACATTTACATGGGAACAATAATATCTGTTAAAGGATATTAAGTATATGCATACTGCAAGAATGGAGGTCTGTTAACAGTGTATATTTTTACCTCTTACATTACAAACAGGTATGTGCAATTCACAAATGTAAATAACCAAATAATTTCGTTGATAAAAAACTAATAAAGTATTTTTGTGTTTCATTTTGGCTAGCTATGGACCCTGTTAATTTGGCCATGTCTGTCCTCGAGTTTTAAATTTGACCCAGTACCTTGTCATTCATTTTCTGTGAGCTTGCTTTCTTCGGCTTGTGTCTTACCAGTTTCCATCTTTGGAATCATTTTAATATACTTTTGACCCAGCAGAAGTTTGCAATCTCTTGACTGATGTTTGTGTGTAGCTTCTTCAAAACTTCTGCTTATTGAGTGGAACTTTGCTCACATTCTTGTAATATGTTAGTTTCATTTCATTAACTCCTGCCTCCCACAGGTACTGCAGTCATATAAAACTTGAAAAATTACATTTTCCTCCTCCAACTGTAATTATTATTTATTTTATGCTATTGGCAAATTTCAACTGTTAACATCATTTTCAAGGCACGTCATTTGCAAGTGGCAGATGCAAAGAACAGAACAGCAAAGTAACATTTAATATTGGTAGGGGGAAGGGGAGCTTAGTAAAAAATTACAAGAAGTGGCAGTTCCATCAGTACACAGAATCAGTAAAATGTACTTGTCACGCATCATCACAAGCCACCAAGCTATTGAGATACCAGCATATGATGGGCAAACCAAGGGTGCCCCTATGACTGTATGTAGGGGGCAGGGCATAGACCTAGGGGTATGAAGTATTTTTAATATTTTGGAAGATTAATGGTGAGTTGTAAGTACCCATAAAAAGTTCCAGTTTCAACCCTGTTGAAAAAGAAAAAATGAATACACATTACTGAAAGAAAAACACGTGACTGCAATATATTTTTTCCTTTAGTTGAGAGCTAGGAGGAGGGCTGCAGTCCCCCCTTGGCTCCGGACTTGGACATCCTTGAGGCAAACATAAAACTTAAAAACAGGTAGTCATCTTAAACATAGTGGCTGAAATCATGTAATTTTGGTCCATTCATTGCAGCTGACACTTGAAAATCACACAACTGCATAAAATGGTCATTAATGGAATAATAACTGCAATTAAAGGTGCAAACAAGTCCTTTCAGTGCCATTTGAGTTTGTTATCCATGTGAACATCAAAGACATTTTACATATTGGATTTTACTTTGTATGACCAGTACTGCCTTATTTCTTAAACTAATGAGGCTGTTACTCCAGTGTATACTGTCTTGTTTCCAAAAGCTGATTTTAACTTTTTTGTGTGCTACAGATGGCAAGTCTGATGAATTAGCAAAAATGCTCTTTTGTCGCTCAGATAAGCCTTTACTAGTTTGATGGGTTAATACTGTGTTGAAACTGGACGTAGCTTTTGAGAGCCATTTAACAAAGTGTTTAAACAATTAACTGTAGTAGGCTATTACAGCTCGAGTGTCCGCCTGCATACAGCCATGATTCCATGAACAAGGTTGGTCAAACAGCTGAACGTGAGCAGTATGCTGGACCCCACCAAGCGTGATTGTAGTTCTCTTGCTGAGAGCCCACTGATTGGGGTGGCAGAGTACCTTGCATGTGCATAGAACACTTGTAGTAGGCCACCTGGCATGTAGCCTGTACCAATTCCAAATACCTGTAGGACTTTAAATTGTTATTTCTCCTCCTCCTCCTTTCGCCATCTGAGGAACACATTAATTCACATCAGCTTCATTTATTCTGGTTTTCTCCCTGTCCAAAATTCTTTCATTCTCATACTTTGCAATCTTCTTCACCGTTCTGTCCATGGTGATTTTGTTCTGGGTCTACTTCTGTCCTCAAAACCAGCAAAGCAAAGCAAAAAAAAAATTTGAAAACCATACTGTTGCATGTCTATGGTTCCTGTATTCTCATTTCTTCCATATACCTTTGTACCTCTTGGACCGAGCATACTTTGATTTTCTTGTTCACAAGAAACTGTATTATTTGCTATGTTAACCTCCGTTGGTCCATTCTAAGGGTGTTTCCTTTCCATGATGATGTCTGAGATTCTCTCTATCTTGGTATATAGTCCTTGGTTTGCGTGTCTTCCAAACTGACCATTTTCTGTTCTTTGAGGTCCTAATATCTTCCTGAGAATCTTTCGTTCCACCAGTTATATTCTCTTAAGTACTCCTGTTCTTACTAGTTAAGTCTCAGAGGGTTCAATTTCATATTGACTGAAATATTCTTATTGTTGATGTTCATAGTTAATTTGTATGTTAAATTCATTTAGTTTATTTGTGCTCCCATTGCTTCCTTTTCTGTCAGCCCAGTTTCTATCCATTCTCCTGGGTATTTTAATCTTTCTACTCCCTGAATTTTCTCTCCTTTTGTCATGCGTCTAGGAGATGCTTTAATGTTTGTCGTATGTTGCATCTTCTTGACAGAAATCTGTAGACCGGCTCTAGCCACCTGTCCCTGTAGTTGCATGGCTTGCTTAACCACCTCTTCTCATGATTCCAACAATACCACAGTATCATCTGTGAATGCTAGACAGTCTACCCATGTCTCTTTCTTTTCTTACATCCCGTCTTATTCCACCAACACCTTTCGTTTCTAATAGACACTTGTTGGTTACCTTATCAAGTTATTTATTTACTGCAATGATAAAATTATCCTTAAAGCTGTATATTTTATTTCCATGTTTTGTATGTATAATGAATGTCAAATCAATATTGTCTCATCTTCATGCACCTGTTAGGTGTGCTCCACAAATCAAAACTTTTCTATGCTGAGAGTATAGTGTGTTTGACACAAATTATCAAACTGTGTACCAGATGCATTATAGGCACCTCCATCAACTGAAGAAAATGCATGGTACTTAGGACATTGTATTCGTGGAGCATGCCTAACAGGTACCTGAAGACAGAAGAGTATTGTCTTGAAACTGACTGTACATACTTGAGATAAACATCAAAATAAAATAAAACATGATCTCTCAGATTTTATTGGTGTGATTTATTAATAGTGAACTTCCAGGTGTTCAGCCAAATTGATGTTTTCATTTTTCGCACACTATTTTGAAAACCAACCCAGCTGTCTTCTTCAAGTGCTGCACATTTTGCTGTTATGTGTACTCACTGCCTGGGCTCCAGTCACACTGACAGCTATTGTTAGTCTCACACCACTATTTGTAGCTGAGTTCAATCCAGATTGCCACTAGGACAACCTGATTAAAGAGTCTATTGAAGTAAATATATTTGTCAGAAAACATAATAAACAAGAACTGAGGTTTCAGTTTAAATAATTCTTGGTGTCTTGGGATCGGTTTTTTATTATCTCACTGGCCACCACATCCATCTCAATTGGAAAACACTGAGGGAATTTGTATTTTACAGAATATCAGTGGATACCCTGTTAAAAAAAAAGGGGGGGGGGGGGGGGGAGCATCAAAGGGTGCAATGGACGTCGGGACTCGAACTCGGTTATAAATAGTGGCATGAGACCAACAATAGCTCGCAGTCTGATTTGAGTCCAGGCAGTTAGTAAACGTGGTAGGAAAACTTACAGCACCTGAAGAAGACGGCTGGGTTGGTAATCAAAATATTGTGCAGAAAATGGGAATACTCGGCTGAATCAGTAATTACAGCTGTAAGAAAATTGCTTTTCATTGGAATAGACTCTACACTGCTCTGTTTAAATATGCTGCAAAAGACAGCCAGACTATGTGGTGACACTGAAAGCACAGTTGGTGCAGTCAGAGCACATAGATGGTCAGCATTCTGTTTGAGTAACAAGCTGTATGTAAGAAAAGTACTACCTGGGTGCTCAGTAACACAAGTATAAATAATACACAATCTCAGAAAGCTATATTATGCTTCTAACACGTCTCATCTTGGCATAGAGCATGAGTTGCGGAGAGTTACAAGAAAGTATTGAAGTAGCTTACTTTAATGGTGTTTTTCTAGTTGCTCAAGAAAATAGGGTAATGTGAGTTTAGGACAAACGTCATCTGTTACTCATTTCACGTATACAAAATGTCAAATTGGCTTAGACGGTAATAAAGATGTAGATGTAAAATTGATTAATTTTTGAAACATATATATGGTACTATTCCTTATTTATTTAAGAATAAGACTAGACAAGAAAAGAGAGTAGAATTTTATAAAACTGTGTCTCTTCCAGCACTCTTTGTGGGTACGTAAAAAAAAGAATGTTAGATAAAATGAAAGCACAGAAATGAAATTTCTAAGACCAACAATAGGGTATTCTAGAAAACACCACATATGAAATGAAACAATATGCTAAGAACAAAAAGTTGAGCCAACTGAAAGAAGAGTAACCAAATACCACACCACTTGGTAAGAACATGCCCAAAAAATGGACAGTGAACAGCTTCTTATATATTTTATACACTGAAGCGCCAAAGAAACTGTTATAGGCATGTGTATTCACAGAGAGATATATACAGGCAGAAAAGAGTGCTTCAAACAACAGTCTGTATAAGACAGTGCCTATATAAGACAACAAGTGCCTGGCGCAGTTGTTAGACCATTACTCCTGCTACAGTGACAGGTTATCAAGAGTTGAGTGAGTTTGAACGTGGTTTTACAGTCAATGCATGAGCAATGGGACACAGCATCTCTGAGGTATCGATGAAGTGGGGATTTCCTCATATGACCATTTCACAAGTGAACTGTGAATATAAGGAATCCGGTAAAACATCAAATCCCCAAAATTCCTGTGGACGGAAAAAGATCCTGCAAGAATGGGACTGAGGACAACTCAGGATAATTATTTAAGTGACAAGTGCAACACTTCTGCAAATTGCTGCAGATTTCAGTGCTGGGCCATCAACATGTTTCACCATGCAAAGCATTCAACAAAATGTCATCGATATTGGCTTTCGGATCTGAAGGCCCACTCGTGTACCGTTCGCAAACTCACGACACAAACCTCTATGCTTCACCTTGGCCCATCAACACTGATGTTTGACTGTTGATGACTGGAACCATTTTGCCTGGTGGTGTGGGACGTGTGCAGTTGGAGTTATATGGGACCTCCGATATGTCTAGATACGACTCCGACAGGTGACACCTACATAAGCATCCTGTCTGACCACCTGCATCCATTCATGTCCATTGTGCATTCCAACAGACTTGGGCAGTTCCAGCAGGACAATGCAACACCCCACACATCCAGAATTGCTTCAGAGTGGCCCCAGGAACATACTTCTTAGTTTAAACACTTTTGGCTGCCAAACTCCCCAGACATGAACATTATGGAGCATATCTGGAATGTCTTGTAATGTGTTGTTCAGGAGAGATCTCCACTCCCTCGTAGTCTTGCATATTTAGGGATGGCCCTGCAGAATTCATGGTGTCAATTCCCTCCAGCACTACTTCAAACATTAGTCAAGTTCATGCCATGTCGTGTGCTGCATGCTTGCGGGGGCCCTATATGATTTTAGGCAGGCGTACAACTTTCTTTGCCTCTTCAGTGTATAAGCCTTAGCTTATAAACAAGTGTGAAGAAGAGAAATTGGAAGATGTAAGAAGAGGAAATCTGTTAACACATAACAGACCGAATGCCTAATCCATGATTTGTAAAGTAGAAAAATTAAATTTCTTCCCCAATTTAGATCTTATGTCATCTTTCTCTGCTTCATTGCAGAAAATCATTACACCACAAAAGGTAACAGAGACTACTAGCAACTTCACAATTCATTCCTAAATTCAAAAAATTCTTCAGATCTTCTCATACTACAGGTTACCAGTTTTAGAATGTACAGGGTGTCTCTCCCAAGAGCCTTCAAGCACTTTTCTCTGGTGTTTCTGCAGATATTTGCAACTTTTTTTTATTGCAAGGTGTAGCTAGAGTCAGTTCAAACAAATTCTGATCATCATCTCTTTTATACAGCATCTGGCATCAATGGGAAGTTTCCTGTTACAATCAAAATTATATTGAAAGTGGAATTTTATGTGCCCATTCTACAGAGTGATCCCAAATAAGCCTAATACGATATTCCTTTTATCAATTATATTAGTAGGGACAGTAAAGCACGAAGAATAATAGTACTCCAACCTATCACTACTGCCGTGACCCGTGCTGTCTACTGCTGCCATGCAGCAGTGCTGGTAAGTCGCTGCTGGAGTATTGGGTATTCTTTGAGTTTTACTGTCCTTTTAATATACATTGATAAAAGGAATGTTGCACTAGACCAGTTTGGGACCACTCTTGTCATATGGGCATGTAAAAATCCACTTTAAAAATAATTAAGTTTGTAATCAGAAACAAACCAATGCTTTCTGTTGATGCTGGGCATCATGTGGAAGATGTGATGAGTAGGATTTCTTTGGGCTTACCCCAGCTACTTATTGCAAAAAAAGAAGTTGTAAATGTCGACTGAAACACACAAGAAAATGCACCTGGCGACTCATACGAGAGACACCCGGTATAGTTAGTACCAGTTTTCTACATTTTACAAAATTCGTGTATTTTCCCTGACATAAGTCTGAGGTGTGTTAAGAAAAGTCTGAACATATAGTACTAAAAGCAACCATTGGTTCCTCAAAACATTTGCACTCATCAAATATCATTTTTATTGTTGTGTCTCTTGCTGTAGTTATTCTAAATGATCACTGACAAAGCGCACTCACAATGTCAGTAACCATTTTCTCACAAAAAAAAGGCTTTAGCTCAACATTACTAGTATAAAAAGTAAGCAATTGCATCTCTGCAATATTGTTTTCAGTGAATGTTGAAGTGAGGAGAGAAGCATTCTGCAATCATAATCAAGTGTGTAACTTCACAATAACAAATACAGGTAACTGCAGTGAATCTCAAAGCCTTTCAGGTAGTGAGGTCAGAGTGCCACTATGTTATTAAAGAGAGCAAAAAGACATTGCAGCACTAAATCCTAAACTCTTACAAATTATTCCACCAAATCAGTAGTAGTACGTGAGAGAGGCTAGTAACAGAGTGTCTATTTCGTAACCAGTTGATTATGGAATCAAATCCCGGTCGAATGACAGAAATTTTTCAGTCTAAATTTAACTTTGGCTTCATTTCTCACTGATGTTGAGATTCATATTCAACGTTAAGCTGTAGGTCCACTTTCTCTGCTAGGATTACTGAGGTAGAAATAGGGCACACTACTCGACAAAGTGACATTAGTTGAAAGGCTTCCATAAGGCTGTTGAGCCACATGAAATTATTGTATATTTCGTGAGACTGTTAGGTGAATTTTTGAGCAATGTAAGAATCTCCAGTTACTTGTGTGATGAACAGTAGTTGTCTTCACAGGACAGTCCAGGCAGTTCAGAACAGAATTAACAGCTATTTTCAACCAACATCCAGCTTGTAATCATCACAAAATCATCATCCAGAACAGTGAGTGGGTCTTTTGTTAAAACAATGAGGAAATTTACAGCTGCCCCTTCTCCATTTGGGAGATGGTTTCAGTACTTTCCATTCCTATTGACATGGCACCTTGTCACAAAATATACATTTCAGCAGTTCCTGGCACCTCACAAGAAGAAAAAAGAAAGCCTTCCCCCCCCCCTTTTTTTTTTAATTTTATGCAGCTGACAGGGCATTTTCTTGTTCCATAGAAGAAAGTTATTTTTATCTCTCTTGTGAAATGTACAAGCCTTAATTGCTACAGCAATGTTGTCCTCATGATCCATGTGATAAAGTCTTAGAATGTATGGAGAACTCATCTTTGATTTCTTGAGAATAAAGTCAGTTCCTCAGCTGCTTTCTGTGTAGAATCAGTACACCCTTCATAACATGACTATGCCAGAGATGACTCTGCAGCAGGCTTTCTTTTGTAGGTAACATCCCATAGGAGTCTCTCTCTCGACCGAAAGACATAAAAATACCATTTGAAGGCAGCTCCAGCAGCAAGGCTTTCAGGGATGACTACCTATATGGCCCTTCTTGGCATGGCACTGTTTCCCCACAATAAAAGCAGTGTCCACAATAAGGAGAGTACTGTTAGTTGCAACTGATAATGGAAGAGTGGGCTGCATGCACAGGCTGTAAATTCTAGGCACAGAAATTGTGTGTGTTGACATCCATCAGTCACTAAGACCTGTATTTTTAACTAGAGACAAGATTCTCAGCACAAGAGATTGTCTCTGTATGTTGTTACTGACAAAATCTCTCCTGGCTCTAGCATACGAGAGCCTTGAAAGCAAGGTTTCTTGAAATGGTTAACATTGTTAGAGGCTCGGCTGCAGGTCTTTGGGGACCAGTGAAGCGTACCTACTACAGCTTTATAAGGCTTTTGTGCAGACCAGGGAGGATTTTGAAAAGTAAGTCCATGAATCAACTGGTTGGAGGCATCACCTATCGTGGCTGCTATCAAGGCCCAAAATTCATTCAGATTTGACAAAGTACAAAAGAGAGGGTGCCCAGAGTACATTTTTAAAAATATCACAAAATTACATTTTAAATCAGTCTCACAAGCATTCCAGTCTACACTAAAGGGTCTAAAAATGTATACGATGTAAACAGCTCTCTGGTTTGGCCTGATTTTGGTCTCAAGATATATTTACTAAATGAGATCACTGCTGTGATTCAGAGATAAAGGTGATCTTGAGGGCACTGGAGAGGGAGAAATGAAATTCGTCAACAATCCACGAAACTGAGTGCACCCCAAGCCAATCAACATATGCACTTTTCAGAGAAACCACTCCATGCTGTTCAGGACGCTGCTTCATCTGCATCATCTAGGGAGAAAGTTAGGGCACGTGGGAATTTAGTGTAATGAATTAGAGCAGATGAACCAGCTAAGGAGATATGTTAAAAATTATATGTCACATGCAGCTGTCGAACATAAGGTAGGCCAAAACAACCTAGTAAATAAGTCATCATTGAAATTTATGCTCCTGCACCAAAGTGTACAATCCTTATCAAATAAACTTAGTGAGATAGAAATATTGTTATCAGATGAACTAAAAGAAGTGTCAGTTATATGTGTTAGTGAGCACTGGTTATCAGAAAATATGTTACTTCACACAAGGATAGAGAGCTTTACCCTTTCATCTTTTTTTTTTTTTGTAGGAAAACCTCCATGCATGGAGGAACATGCATATATGTTAGAGAGGACATCAAACACGATAATTTAAAGTTCACTAACCA
Organism: Schistocerca gregaria; assembly: GCF_023897955.1. Classification (NCBI taxonomy): domain Eukaryota; kingdom Metazoa; phylum Arthropoda; class Insecta; order Orthoptera; family Acrididae; genus Schistocerca; species Schistocerca gregaria. The sequence goes on from NC_064922.1 coordinate 868,487,392, forward strand.
GCTAGGGGAAGAGCAAAACTTCGAAATTTCTGCTACACAACTGACAAATTTAAATATAATTGTTATTTGCATATATAGAAGCCCAGATTGAAACGTAACTACTTTCATTGAAAATCTTGAGAAGGCACTTAACAGTATAAAAACAATTTGTAAAACAATCATCATATGTGGTGACTTTAATATAGATATCAACAAGAACTCAAAAGACAGATTAAACCTTGAGGCCTTACTAAAAAAACTACAATATACATACAACTATCAAATCCCCCACCAGAGTCACCAAATCGTCAAGCAGTGCTATAGATCAGATACTAAGATAAATATTTATACAAATTTGGAAATATGAATACAGGTTTCAGTGATCATTATGCACAGTTTATTGAATTCCCAGTAGAGACCACAGGAAATACTGAACAACAAATGACAAGAAAAGATAGAAATCTTAGCAAGCACAACGTAGAACACTCCAGGCACTTACTAAAAAAAAGAAACATGGAATGATATAGACAACTATGAGGACACATGTAAAAAGTTTGGCATGTTCATGGAAATATTCTCCCATTATTTCAATATTTCTTTTCCAGTTAAAAACTAGAAAACGAAATGTTACATGGCTGATGAAAGGCATTAAAATATCATTTGCTGAAAAGAGGAGACTTTATGAAATCTCAAAAACACAAAATGTTACAGAAGAATTTCTGGTGTATTTCAAGAATTATAAGAGAGTGCTTCACAAAGACATAAAAGAAGCTAAAAAAAAACAACAACAAATGATCACCATATAAAAATGGTCAGGAATAAAATGAAAGCCATGTGGAAGATAGAGAACAAGTAGGAAATGAGACCTCCCGAAATGTAAATCTCCAGGTAATTCAAGATGGCAAAAAAATTATAAATCCATAAGACGTAGCCAATGCTTTTAATACATACTTTGCAAATATCAGTGAAAAATTACTCTGACATAAAATCTTCAAATAAAAATTCTGCTACAACACCATCAAATCAAAATAGAAACTGCAACTCCCTATTTCTTACTCCAACCAACCTTAAGGAAATTATACTATCAGTTAAAGAGTTAAAAACAAAATTTTCAACAGGTGTGGATGAGATTCCAGATTATGTCATTAAAAATGTGGGTGACCTCCTTGCAATACCATTAGCCCACATTTTCAACAGTCCATTAACAAATGGAGTCTTTCCTTCCTGCTTAAAGACAGTGAAACTGAAACCACTGTTAAAAAAGGGTAAGAAAAAGACATAGCCAATTACAGACCTATTGCCTTGCTATCTACATTTTCGAAAACACTAGAAAAAATTTTTCATAAGAGGTTGCTAGATTTTCTAGAAAAGTGCAAAATATTATCCACAACCCAACATGGCTTCCGAAAAGGCCGATGAACAGAAACAGCAATATATAAATTTCTGGGTGAAGTACTCCAAAAAATTGATAGTGTACAAAAAGTAACTGGCATATGCCTTGATCTGTCTAAGGCTTTCGACATTATAGACCACACCCTATTGCTGCAGAAGCTTGAAAGAATTGGTATCAGAGGTATGCCTAACAACTGGCTTAGATCATATCTTACTGACCGCAAGCAAGTAGTAGAAATACATTTTCACAAAGAAAATAAATCAACGGGACACTATTCTGATTATAAAGCAGTAAAAATAAATAAATAAAAATAAATGAATGAATGAATGAATAAATAAATAAATAAATAAATAAATAAATAAATAAATAATAAGATAAATAATAAGATAAATAATAAGATAAATAATAAGTACCGCAGGGCTCGATACTGGGCCCCATACTATTTTTGACATATATAAATGACCTAACATCAACCAACCAGTACCATAGCACTATCAAGTTTGCAAATGACACAAGCATGTTAGTCAGTGGGAAGACTGCAGAGATACTATAGACAAGACTGTCTGAGGCATTAACAAATGTTCAACCAACCAAAACAAACTAATAATAACTAAAAGCAAAACAGTAGCATTAAATTTTCATAATGTCAAGAGAAACACTGAAGAGGATATAAGAATTCAGATGTCAGACACAGATGTTGCAAGTGTGCCTAATACAAAATTCCTGGGGGTCTGGCTACAGCATAATCTTAGATGGGAAACTCACATTGACAACATATTAAAGAAGCTAAGTACTATGTGTTATTTAATGAGAGTGCTAGAAAACTGCTGTCATAAGGACTGTCTAATGACAGTGTACTATCCTAATATACATTCTGTCCTAAAATATGGTATCACTTTCTGGTTAACTCACCATCGTGCCTAAAACTCTTCAGGATGCAAAAAAGAATAGTGAGAATCATGGCTGGAATAAAAAGGAACAAACAGTGTAGACCATTATTTAAAAGGATGAGGATTCTTCCCCTTCCATGTATTTTCCTATTTGAAAGTGCAATGTTTATAAAGAAATATGCAATAACAAATCCTAGTATCCTCCCCAAAAATTAAAATGTTCATCATCATAATACAAGACAGAAAACTGACTTTCATGTACTCCATACAAAAACCAGTTTGTGCCAAAAAGGAACATTACACCATGGAAAACTTATCTACAATAAATTGCCAAGAGAAATTAAATTAAAGCCTGATGTAAAAAATTTTAAAGCAGCATTAAAAGAATATCTGTTTTTATAATGTGGTTCCTCTAAAATCCTCGAGAGTCTAAGTGGTGATTATGAAAATACTGTAACCATTAATACTGGCTTATAAATACATTCAGATGTAATTCTAAAGTTTCTAATGGGGTTCAAGTATAAGTTGCATACCGACTTGCCCAGTATATGAAGTAAAATTCTGTGAATGTAATTCTCTAGTGTACATGTCAATTCATAGTGCAGAAGAGTTCCTCAAAAATCCTTAGAGCTTAAGTGAGGATCATGCAAATACTGTAATCGTTAATATTGGCTTATACATATATTGAGTTGTAAACTTCAAGTTTCTAATGTGGTTTAATTATAACTTACACATTGACTTGCCCAGTATATGAAATGCTGTAAAAATTTGTGAACATAATTTTCTAGTTTCTAAAGTGTTTTAATTGTAAGATATACTTTGACCTGTCCAATATCTGGTGTGCTGCACTGTACATCTAAGATTTACTGGACCAATAAATACAATACAATACAATACAATACATGCACAGTACTTATTGTGGCACAATACAAATTCCCCCAGCATGCAGTGACCTCTCTATTAAGGCTTCGGACCATGGGTTGTCGGGAAGAAGTGACTAGTTGTGGCTGGTGAAAACAACCACCTAGCCTGGTGCAGCTCCTTCCAGTTACTAAGGTGGAATGTTTTAGTGTGTGTTTAACACATTCATAGTATAGCTTTTACTTGTTTTAAATATCTCTCAGCCAAGAAAAATTTGTGCAGGTGCAAGTAAAAACCCAAACAAAAACAAAGAATGCTACATTACTGTACATTATGCATTTTTTCCATTTTTGCTGTGGAAAATATGTGTTACTAAAATATTTAGACATTCTTTGATTATTGCCATTTTGTTGAAAACTGATATTTTGTACTTTGATTGTGTGTACTAAATACAAGTTGATTCTTGCACAGGAGACAATGGTAACAAGCCCCTTTTAATAATGCTGTTTATTTGGACAAATAGTATTGTTACCAATTTTGAACTGATAAGTTCAAAGGGAGCAGCTGACAAGAAATGAAAGCCACAAGAAATGTTATCCAAGTGTGAACAGCCAACTGAAGATGAACCTGCCAGTTCAAAACCAGTAAAGGTGCTATTTGTGTAAACAGATAGCATTAGTAACAGTCACTGGTTACTGTTTTCTCCTTTGCAGGAATCAGCTTGTTCTTGATTACATTCATAGTGATATATATTATGAACATTACTTTACAGCGTGCCTCTGAAATTATTGATACAGTATTACCAAAACTGAAAAATCATCGAATTACTTTCCTGACTGGTGATGCTGGACCTCTGGCTCTTGGAGCTGTTGTATATCATAAGCAAGGGTTGACAGATAATTCTAATGAACTGATAAAAAGGTACAAATTATAAATACTATGTTGAAAATGTTCTTTTATACCAAGTAGTTGCTTTAATTGTGGCCCATTAATCCTAATTGTATATCATGTATGTGTTGATTGCTAGTATTTTGTGTTTTCCTAGGCTTAAATCTTACATGCCCCAAATAATGAGTTTAAAATCAGACCTGCCAGATGAAATTTTATATGGAAGGGCAGGCTACCTTTCTGCATTGTTGTTTGTGAACAAACATATCGCACCAGACACTATTGATGGTGAAACAGTGAGAAAGGTAAGTTGGCAAGAACACTTCCTCATATCTTTGTAATGATAAGATTTAAGGCCTCTTTTCTTCTGGAGAAAGAGTTAGCAAAAACTTTCTGTCTGTAATAGTTAACAACAAGATGGTGTGTGTTCCAACCCATCAAGTCCTGAGCGATACTTCCTTTTTTAAAAAAAAAAAAAAACACACCACCTTTCCTTCTCAGTCTTCTTCTTCTTCTTCTTCGAACTCATTAATCTTTTCATTGACCAAATGCAGCCATCTATTTCTTTCATTGTGTCTGTCTTGCATAGCCACTCGAACTAACATTTCTCCTGAACTTAAAGCTACAGTCAAACAAAGATAGAAGCTTCTACTTACTAGGCATCATCAGCATAGACAAGAGGGTGCTCCAAGAGAAAATGGAAGAAACAGAATGGGAAAAAGAAAGGCCAAGGAATGTTGGCTGAAGGAAAGGAAAAGACATTCCAGTCCCTGCATCAGGAGAAGCACAAGGTCTAGGATATAATTGTGCAGTAATGGTGGGCACAAATTCAAAGTAACAATTATTTCTTGGTAATTAAAATGTCAAGAGATTACAGCTAAACATGAAAGACTAATAGGGTTTAAATTGAAGCAAACGTCAGGACAGAAGTTGAGAGAAAAAGGGGGGGTTCATAATTAGTCGCAAGAAAGTAAAAAAAATGTTTGATTTTAAACATTAAAGACAAGACAAATTGTGAAAACTGATGAAGATAAGTGATAAACTATGAGGGAAAGGATACATTACAGGTGACTGATGATGAATTTTGCACCATTACAGGTTATTCATACCATGGTAACATGTTTAAACTCATCCCAGCAGCCAATAGATTTGTACCTATCTTAGCTAGCTACAAAAACTATTGATCTATCTGAAAACCATCAAAAAGGCATATATCGTATTACACAGTACTGCCTTAGCATGGACTGCATAGACTGGGCCTATGATTTTTTGAAATCTCCAGAATTGGGTCACTACTTATAATTCCAAAGTAACTTTCTGTTACCCTGGACGTTCTTCCCATGATATCTCCTCTGAACTCTTCTTTTCCTCAAATTATTTCCTTTCTGTATGGTTAATTCATTTGCCAACTCCTCAATCCCTGCTCCTCCCCATGCCCAATGCAAAATTTATTGCATGCTTCCTTCTGTGAGTAACTACTCCTGTCTCTTCACTCTTAAGGTGTACTTCATTAGAGGGAAAGACTCTGGGGAAACAAGTGGCATAACACATGTTATTGTGAGGTTTTGTGTGCACCCCACCATAACATCCACCACAGCCAAGGTCAGTACATTAGTTGGGGCTGAACTACAGGCACTTAAAAATGGCTGCCATAATTGATTCTCCCACCAAGTGCAAGTTGTGAAGCATCATTCGGTTTCTGCAGCAGAAAGGGAATAGCACAGTAGGAATTCATTTCAGAATGAGCCATGTTTACGGTGCAAACTGTATGAGTGAAGGTGTTGCATGAGTGGTGTAGGAAATTTAAAGAAGGCTAAACAGATGTCCAGGATGAAGGTTGACAAGGACACAAGTCTGTCGGTAGTGAGGACCTCATAAACTAAGTCGATCAAGCAGTTCAGGCTAAACAGATGTCCAGGATGAAGGTTGACGAGGACACAAGTCTGTCGGTAGTGAGGACCTCGTGAACTAAGTCGGTCAAGCAGTTCAAGAGAGACAAAGGTTGCCTATGGATTTTCTGGATGTTTCACGGTCAGTTCTGTTCAGTATTGTTACAGAATGCCTATGCTATCAAAATCTTTGTGCACTCTGGTTGGTTCCCAAAAAGTTGTCCCAGGACCGTGAATCGTGGCATGTGGCATTAGCCTTATACTTTTTCACATGTTGTGCTGATGATGGGGAAGAGTTTTTGAGCTCTATTGTGACTGGGGATGAAATGTGGATTCTTTATAACAATCCAGAATCAAAGGAACTTTCCAAACAGTGGATGCAAATTCACTACCCAAAAAGTGCAAAAAAACTTAGAACTACATGAAGGCCATGGCTACTGTTTTCTGGTATGAGAAAGGTGTGTTGCTTTGGAGTTTATGGAGTCAGAGACAACAATCACTGCAGATGCATACTGCCAGATATTACATCACCTGTGGAGAGCCATTCATAACGAAAGCATAGGAGGAATGCTGTCATCTGGAATTGTTTTGATTCATGACAATGTGAAACCACATACTGCTACAGTAGCCCAACAGCTGCTTATGCAGTTTCACTGGGAAGTGTCCAGTCACCAGGCATGCAGCTCATGTCTAGTACCTAGGACTTTCTTCCTTCTTAGCAGCTGAAGAGAGGTTTGGGAGGACAGTGCTTCAGCACCAACAGGGTACTACAAGACAGCATGAAAACCTGTCTCCATAGGCTGACAGCAACCTTTTATGAATACGATATTGAAAAGCTTGTCTATTTATAGGACAAATATTTTAATCTTCACAGTGACTATGTGGAGAAGTAACTGTAACTGTGCTTGACTCCAGGTGATAAAAACTTTTTGTGATTCACATTTGTCTTTCAGTTATGCCCCATTGGAGGTTGAAAAAAAATAGCCCTCATAAAAAAATTAATTTGCACTTTAAGTAAGGTCGTCAACTAATTTATACTCTCACAGTGTTCGTTAATCTTAGTAGATACTTTTTAAACATAAATCTAAAAATTGACATTACTTTCCTTGGATTTCTTTTTCAGCTGTTGTACATCTTTTTTCAGATCCTCATTACCTCCAACTGTAAAATCTTAAATGTTGCCATACTTTCATTTCCTTTTATAATTTAGACCTTTGTCCATATTGTTTAAACGTTAATTCATATTTTCATTCTTTACTCAGGTTACTTGGGAAGCACATAATGTTTCTGACGATACCATTTATATTGTGATTGTCCATAACTCTTACACCTATCAGTGAAAATACCAGGATGGGATAACAACATTATGGAAATCGTAAATCGCTACTTGTCATACAGATGAGGCACTGAGTCACAGAGAGGCACAGTGGAAAAGACTACTAAAATATTAAAGCTTTAAGTCAAAGTACTTCTTCTGCAGTAGAAAATGCACACATTTACACAAGCTCGATTGTCAGGGCACTAGGGCCTGACTCCCCCACTCGGGTCTAATGCCCTTAGGCAGTGGTCATGTTTATGTGAGTTGGCTTGTGTGAATTTGTGTGTGTATTCTACTGCCTCCTCCATATGGTGAGTGGCAATGTAATAGTTACGGAGCTACAGCAATCTATCCTTTCCACATTGTAGTTACTCTTGTATCTAAAATATGGACACCTGCTGCTTCCATCTGTCCTGTAAAGGAAGTGGTAAAAATCATGTTCCTGGTTAGCTTTCGAATTCCTCAAGATCTGCCTACAAATCGTGCTGCATCCAGTATGTAATAAGTAAAATTATCTTTTCTTCGTATTGTATTGTGGAATTTTCATTCCTTAAAATCAGGGGTCATGACTCATATGTACTTACTCATATTAAAGGTTGCTAAATGGTGAGTAAATGGAGCTCAGTTGTATGTACACACCAAGTTTTAAGAGCTAAAACATCATTAATATTATAAGATATTTAAAACCATAATTTTTGTGCATGCCATTTCGTACAGTGACTCTGGGACACTGTGTGTTACAGGGCAGTTCTCTGCATCCTGGAGAAGATGTAAATCTCAACCTGCAGGTGTATTGATGCAAGGCACTCACTACCTGGCAATTTTTTTTATTTATTTATTTTTGCTCCTTAATTGTGTATTGATTACTCAAGGCTCCATGGGACCATTTGAGCCAAAGTTACATGTGGAATTTGTCATTATGTATCTCTTGCAGAATAAAAGCAGCATTAGTATATGAGGTAGACCAGTTGCACATGTAGCTTATAACAAGTATTCGGAGGATTATAGCTCAGAATATAAAACTAATACAATAACAGTTTTATTTAACATTCTGAAGTAGGAGACTTTTGTTTGTAGTTTGCAATCCCAGGCTGTTTCATAAAATTGTTGCTGACATGTAGTGGTCACACTTCTACCCATGACGTCTGGAAGAAAAAAAAAGAAAAAGTTGCTGCCATCCATATCTGATTTAGAATAGCACATGAGAAATAAGATTTTTGTAGTATACAAATGTCAGTACTGAATTCTAACAGCAACTTCGGAAAAAAAATTAAATGCCTCAAGAATTATTTGTAATTAATGTTAGTTTTAGCATTTAACAGTTTCTTTTCTTAACCTTCCTAGTAGATCAAAAATGTGTGTTGGATTGATTCCTAAATCTGGACCCTTGCTTGTGATGGGAAAAACACTGATTGAACTACCCAAGCATGAAACATGAACTGCATTCAGAGGTTTGACTTTGTTTTTAATCTGTCTCCTATAAACTGTACGGTTTGGAAAAATGTTAGTCAGTATTGAAATCAGGACATATATTTCACAGCTGAGGAACAGACCAGTGAAAACAAGACCTGTTTTAAAAATCGAGCAAGGTTACTCCATGGAAATTATTCAAGTTGATGTGCCAATGTACTCACAATCTGATGAGTGTCCAGAAGACGTATATAAATAATTAAAGAAAATTATAAATGAGAGCACATAACACTACAGGATGGTAATGGGGGATTTTAATGCAAACCTGGGACAGAAACTGTTGTATTGGTAGTTGAGGTGGGCACAAAATACAATCAGACACCTACAAAAAGGTAATACATTAATAAGTTTACCCTAACTGTATTTAATAAATCAGTTATACATAACTTTGAATGCTGTAAGTTCTTGTGTGGTGCTGAGTTGTATACAACCAATAGTAAAGTTTTTGATAAGACCAAATAGTCTAGAATGGTTACACACTTATAGAAGTCTCTGAAAATTAGTCATGTCTAGTAGGGCCATGTTGCATTGATGTATTGTCCATACTACAGTTATCCATATCAATCTTTATAAGTCTGTAGATGCACTCAATCTGTGGGTGAGCTCTGAATTGTGGCTGCTTAAAAAGGCATGCCAGCCAGTTAGAATCATGTGCAGTGAGGTAATGTGATTTTAGTGCCTTCTGCTGGCATATATATGTGGTACTAACTGCTTGAGAATGGTAAACAAAGGAAAAAATTTTCGCCCCATAGCATGCTGGAGGGTGGTAGCTGTGATCGGCATGTGGCGTACCTGTGCTGAGGTAGAATGTCCATCCAACAGCACAGGAGATGCAGCTTTGGCAGTGCCAAGGATGCCAAAGGCTGTACAGCTGGTGAAGATTCGATGTCCGTGACTGCCATCACTGCAAATGGTGACAGGTGCAGCAGCTGTAGAGGTGGCAGGGGTATATACCGATGACAGAGACATCAGAAGACACTTGGACCTGGACATCTGGCACCATCAAGGGCAGCTGAGGGGCAGTAGGCTTGGTTGCAGGCAGCTTGTCTGAAAAACAAAAATCTGTGGCAGGATCACTCTAATCATGTAAATGAAGTTGGGTTTGGTGCCATCAATTGGTGCCAGATATGCCATGAATTTAGAGCGAGCACAACTAGATGTCTGAATGAAGATGCCAGATTCCCAGTTGTGAGGCTTGCTACAAACTCAATAGAGAACTTCATTCTTCATTTGGAGCTTCATTGCAAAGTTATCTTCAGAAACAGAGTGGTGAGGGCAGAAGAAATGCAGCAGAATACAGCGGTGATGACCATGTAAGAGTTCTGCTGGCAATGCTTTATGAGTAGGCACAGTGCAATAGGTGCTTGGACACAACAACAAAGCATTTCCCTTCAAGTGCAAAGCACAGAGTTTGAACATCTGAGCCTTGAAAGTGCAGACAAAATGTTCAGCTTCACTTTCTAATTGAGGAGAGAACAGTGAGATTTGTGTATGTGGAATTCCATTGTTTAAATTCCAGCTAAGAAATTGTTTGCAGCAAAACTTTTAAGCAAAAGACAGAAGCAAGTGCTTTGATGGTGCTAGTGTTAATAGTCAAATGCACTGGAATGACAAAAGGATATTTGCTGTAGGCATCATTGGTAATGAGCCATTTTGTGTTCCAGAAAGGATCAGCAAAATTGATGTGGATATATTCACAAGAACCATACGTTTGAAGCCAATTGGAAAATTCATGACGCAATGTTGCCTGGTTATCAGCACATGTACGGCATGGCAGGTCATATCTTCTATCTATTTATCCAGCCGGGAACCACACACAGTGCTGATGCACTAGCTGCTTTGTTCAAATGATGCCTCCATATTCTGTATGTAATAGTTCCAACACATATTGTTGCAAAGATGTAGGAATCAGGACTTGCATTTGTTCATTAAGAGAATGCTATAAAATTACACCATTTTAAAGAGAAAGACTATTGCATTATGCGTGCCATTTGCAAACTACTGCATTTGAGATTGATTTTGGACTGTGGGGTCAGCACAACCAAACGTAGTACTGGAGCAATCACAATGGTTGATTTTGTTCAGTAGCCTGTGCGACTTGCTGAGAATCAATTCGAAAAGGTTGCAGTGCTTGCACATCATAATCATCAATTTGAAGACAAGAAACATCTGATGCATCAGAATATGGATTATTTCCTACAGGTAACCAAAATCATGTGTTTACGTTGACACACTGTGCAATATTGCGATAAATAATTTCATATTGATAACTGGAAAGAAGAAGCAATCAACACTGCAGCTTCTGCGCTGTGCCATCAGGCATATCTTTTTCCAGATGAAAAACAGCAGTCAGCGGTTAATGATGAGACAGAAGAAAAAATTTTCTACCATACAGACATTGACAGAATTTTGTTGCACCATAAATTATGACTAAAGCTTCCTTTTCCAGCTGACTGTAGTTGACTTGGGCCTTGTTCAAAGCCTTACAGTGCTGTGGGGCATTCTGTGTGCCTAACCTTGTGAGATAAATCTGCCCTTATCAAAGTGTCAGCTGCAAGTACTTCTAGTTTTTGCGGATCAGAGTGCCTGAGATATGGGGCAACTAAGCCGTGTATGTTGTGTTTTGGAATGATTTGAAGTAGATGTTAGTTTGTCAGGAATAGCTTGGAGTTCTCATACATCTGTAGGAGAAGTAATCACCATACAGTCTTAAATTCTTAGTCAAAGAACAAGCACCATAGACTCAATAACATGTCTCAAATATTCAAGGTTCTTATTGAAAAATGAACGCTTCTATAAATTACACTTGAGTCCAGCATCAGTTAAAACTTGAAAAAAGAGCTTCCAAATTTTTGAGATGCTGTTCTGTTGTTTGGATACAATGATCTGATCTCATCATCTTCTCAGCCTTTTCCCACGTCATGTGGGGTCGGTGTTACTTTGCTGGATCCTTCTCTTCCATAAATGCCTATCCAGTGCTTCTTCTCTGACCCATCCTTTCTCCCGTAGGTCCCCTGCTACCTTGTCTTTCCATCTCAGTTTCGGTCTTCCTCTTCTCCTTGGTGCTTCAATTTCTAGTTCTTCAACTCTTCTCCCCACGTAGTACTCCCCTCTTCTCTGCACATGTCCATACCACCTTAGCCTACTTTCTTGGATCGTCTTTCCTGTGGGCCCCACTTTCACTGTTCCCCTGATGTACTCATTCTTTAGTCTATTCTTTCACGTCACTCCACTCATCCACCTTAACATTCTCATTTCTGCCACTTCCATCTTTTTCACTTGGGCTTTTGTAATTGGCCAAGTTTCTGCGCTATACAGCATCGCAGTCCTCACCACAGACCTGTAAAGCTTTCCTTTTATTCTGGAGCTAACCTTCTTATCACACAGTACTCCACTCAGTTTCCTCCAGTTCATCCATACACTATTTATCCTGTGCTGTATTTTGGCCTCCAGTCCTCCATCACTTTGCCTGTAAGAGCCTAGGTATTTAAATTTCTTGACCAGTGTCAGTTGTTCTCCTTTCAGGTTAATGTACAGATCTTTGGCATCCTTTGTACACATGTACTCTGTTTTCACTCTGCTAAATCTCATTCCCCTTTTCTCTAGAGCTTTTCTCCACTGTTCAAGCTTGTCTTGAAGTTCCTCCTGGGTGGGTTCACAGATTGCAACATCATTGGAAAACATCATGCTCCAAGGTGCCTCTTTTTTCATATCTTTCACTAGTACATCCATGACAAGGTCAAATAGATATGGGCTGAGAGCAGATCCCTGATGTAGTCGTACTCTCACTGGAAATGCCTTTGTTGCACCTGCACTGCTCCTGACTTGTGCATTGCACTTTCATGCATGTCTTCTACCACCCTGACATATTTTTCTGGCAGGAGTTTACTTTTCAGACGTCTCCATATCTCTTGCCTCGGCACTCTGTCAAATGCCTTCTCAAGATCGATAAAGGTCATATGCATTTTGGCTTGTACTTCTCTGTGCCTCTCCATCAGTTGCCTTAGTGCAAATATTGCGTCGGTTGTTCCTCTTCCTGGTATAAATCCAAACTGTTCTTCACATACTTCAGTTTCTAGACACAACCTCTTCTCAGTTATCCTTTCCCAGATCTTCATTGTGTGTTTTATCCCCTATAATTTCCACAGTTTTGGATGTCTCCTTTCCCCTTATACATGGGAACCAGTATACTGCTTCTCCACAAATGTGACATTCTTTCTCCTTTCCAGATCTTCTGCATTAGATCCCAGAGTATATCAGTTCCCTGTTCTCCCAGACTTTTCCCCTTCCCAGTTTTCATTTTCTTCCTCACATGATCGACTTCTTCCGTACTTATACTTTTGGGTCATTCCTTCATTTATATCACCATCCTCATACGTCCTTGCTGAAATGTCCTCAGAAACATCAGTACTATCTTCACAATTGCAATACCTGCATTTCACAGTACTCTTCAAAAATCTTGACAGCATACTTAGGTTCACAATAACATTTCCATTGTTATTGCTGTCCACAATACTACTAGACTTATTCTTATTACATTCAGAAAGCAAAAGTTTACATCTAGAATCACTGCTTGTAGACACAGTTAGAGGCATTGTTTCTGGACCTGAAGTTGTTTCTGGTAGGACACAGATATTGTAAACCTTGGTTTTCAGTGAACTGTCATATTTCTCTATCTTTTCTCTTCTCTTGTTATGTGAGAAAACTGTTGCCATTTAAACATATAATTCTCTCAACGATGTCTGTTACGTGTGTTGTTCTAATTCTTTTTAAGACTTCATTTCCAATCTTTTTGCTGGGACTGATGACTAGCCCCCCCCCCCCCTCTCTCCCCCTTCCCTCCCCACCCCTCCCCCCCTCCCCTCCCCTCTCCCCTCCACTGTACTTTGTGCCCACTGTAATTTACTAACTCTCGCCATTGATACAGCCAAAGTTTCTGGATACTCACCTACTTAAACGAATACAGTAGTCACTTCCAAGTGCTGAGTGGTGTAGATCTAGTACCAGGCTATCATATGACCTGTCACCACTGACAGAAGTCATGACAGTGAACTAGATTTAGGTGCCAAATGGTTGTATGGAATCGGTACAGGAAGATGGGTCAGCATGGAGATGTGAAAAAGTGGCAGAAAGGAGCTGTAGTGTTTGAAGTTGCTTTGGGACAGACGAATCAGAACAACAGATGATTAATAATAAAAATGATGACCTTTTGAAAGTAATTCCAGATGAGGTATATGATCCCATTCAGTTTAACAAGGAAAGTTACAGGGAGACTGTGGTGCTCCAGAAGAAATTGTTGAAGTTGTAGGAAAATTAATACAAAATAATTTTCAAAATACATACAGAATGTTGCAGAAGATGACAGCCATGCATCACTGAAACCTGTTAGCTTCTTCTTTGTGATTTTAGAAATATTCATTACAATATTAACAACCACATAAATGGTTAATATGCTGTTTGCTGTTCGTCATAAGAGTACTTGATATATATCATATAAATGTGAGTTTTTATGCTTCATTCGTAAAATAATAGTTATTCAGGTAGTTTCCTGTAACTAATCATGAAGTAAAGGTCTTGGAAAATCAATTTATGCTAGTTTTTCATGTTTTGTTGGATCAGTGAAATATTGATTTTGTTTGCTTACTATTATTCCATCATTTTTTGGGCATGCATCTCAGATATAAACACTTCCTCTTTCAGTACCTCAGCTGTGAGCCTTAAAGCTGTATTCAAGTATTGTTATACGGTATCTGCAGAGAAATCACTTTGTTTACTATTTGTTTTTGTAGTAGTAGTAGTAGTAGTAGTAGTAGTAGCAGGAGCAGGAGCAGCAGCAGCAGCAGTAGTTGCTGTTGTTATTTTCAGTCCAGAGACTGCTGTGATGCAGCTCTCCATGCTACTCTATCCTGTGCAAGCTTCTTCATCTCCAAGTAACTACTGCAACCTATGTCCTTCTGAATCTGCTTAGTGTATTCATCTCTTGGTCTCCCTCTATGATTTTTAACCTCAACGCTGCCCTCCAATACTAAATTTGTGATCCCTTGATGCCGCAGAACATTTCCTACCAACAGATCACTTCTTATAGTCAAATTGTGCCACGAATTCCTATTCTCCCCAATTTGATTCAGTACCTCCTCATTAGTTATGTGATCTACCCACCTAATCTTCAGCATTCTTCTGTAGCACCACATTTTAAAGGCTTCTATTCTCCTCTTGTCAAAACTGCTTATTGTCCATGTTTCACTTCTATACATGACTACACTCCATACAAATACTGTGAGAAAATACTTCCTGACACTTAAATCTACACTTGATGTCAACGAATTCCTCGTCTTCAGAAATGCTTTGTTTACCATTGCCAGTCTACATTTTATATCCTCTCTATTTTGAGCATCATCAGTTGTTTTGCTCCTTTACTACTGTATGTGTCTGATTTCCTAAACTAATTCCCTTGGTGTCACCTGATTTAATTCGACTACATTCCATTATCCTCATTTTGCATTTGTTGATGTTCATCTTATATTCTCCTTTCAAGATACTGTCCATTCCATTCAACTGCTCTTCCAGGTCCTTTTCTGTCTGTGACAGAATTGCAGTGTCATCAGCAAACCTCAAAGTTTTTATTTCTTCTCCACGGGTTTTAATTCATACTCCAAATTTTTCTTTTGTTTCCTTTAATGCTTGCTCAGTATACAGATTGACTAATATCGGGGATAGGCTAAAACACTGTCTCTCTCCCTTCCCAACCACTGCTTCCCTTTCATGCCCCTTGACTCTTGTAACTGCCATCTGGTTTCTTTACAAATTGTAAATAGCCTTTCACTCAATGTATTTACCCCTGTCACCTTCAGAATTTGGAAGAGTGTATTTCAGTCAGCATTGTTGAAAGCTTTCTCTAAGTATACAAATGCTAGAAATGTAGATTTGCCTTTCCTTAATGTATCTTCTAAGATAAGTCGTAGGGTCAGTATTGCCTCATTTGTTCCAACATTTCTACAGAATCCAAAGTGATCTTCCCCAAGGTTAGCTTCTACCAATTTTTCCGTTTGTCTGTTTAGAATTCATATTAGCATTTTACAGCCTTGACTTATTAAACTGATAGTATGGCAATTTTCACACTTCTCAACACCTACTCTCTTTGGGATTGGAATGATTATATTCTTCTTGTAGTCTGAGGGTATTTCGCCTATCTCATACATCTTGCTCAGCAGAGGTTTGTCAGGACTGGCTCTCCCAAGGCCATCAGTAGTTCAAATGAAATATTGTTTACTCTCGGGGCCATGTTTCGACTTAGGTCTCTCAGTGCTTCGTCAGATTCTTCACCCAATATTGTATCTCCCATTTCATCTTCATCTGTGTCCTCTTCTATTTCCATAATATTGCCCTCAAGTACATCACCCTTGAACAGACTTTCTATATACTCCTTCCACCTTTCGTCTACATCTGCAGCACACTCTGCAAGCCACCTGATGGCTTGTGGTGCTTTCCCTTCTTTGCTTAGAACTTGGTTTCCAGCTGAGCTCTTGATATTCATACAAGTGATTCTCTTTTCTCCAAAGGTCTCTTTAATTTTCCTGTAAACAATATCTATCTTACCCCTAGTGATATATGCCTCTAAATCCTTACATTTGTCCTTTAGCCATCCCTGCTTAGTGATTTTGCTCTTCCTGTCGATCTCATTTTTGAAAAGTTTGTATTCCTTTTTGCCTGCTTCATTTACTGCATTTTTGTGTTGTCTCCTTTCATCAGTTAAATTCAATCTCTCTTCAGTTACCCAAGGATTTCTACCAGCCCTTGTCTTTATACCCACTTGATCTTCTGCTGCCTTCACTACTTCATCTCTGAAAGCTACCCATTCTTCTACTGTATTTCTTTCCCCCGTTCTTGTCGATCATTCCCTAATGCTATCTCTGAAACTCTGGGTCTTTCAGTTTATCCAGGTCCCATCTCCTTAAATTTCCACCTTTTTGCAGTTACTTCAGTTTTAATGTACAGTTCATAACCAATAGATTGTGGTCAGAGTCCACATCTGCCCCTGGAAATGTCTTACAATTTAAAACTTGGTTCCTAAGTCTCTGCCTTACCATTTTATAATCTATCTGAAACTTTCCAGTGCCTCCAGGCCTCTTCCTCATGTACAACCATCTTTCATGATTCTTAAACCAAGTGTTAGCTATGATTAAGTTATGCTCTTTGCAAAATTCTACCAGGCAGCTTCCTCTTTCATTCCTTACCCCCATTCCATATTCACTTACTACTTTTCCTTCTCTTCCTTTTCCTACTATTGAATACCAGTCCCCTACGACTATTAAGTTTTCGCATCCCTTCACTATCTGAACAATTTCTTTTATCTCATCATATAGTATCTTACCCGTGCTCCTATTTTTTTAATTCGTTACTGAACCTACTCTTGCATTACCCATATTTGATTTTGTACTTGTAACCCTGTTTTCACCTGACCACAAGTCTTGTTCCTCCTGCCACCAAACTTCACTAATTCTCACTATATCTAACTTTAATGCATCCATTTTCCTTTTTAATTTTTCTAAACTACCTATCTGATTAAGGGATCTGACGTTCCACACTCCGATCCGTAGAACGCCAGTTTTCTTTCTCCTGATAACAGTGTTCTCCTAAGTACTCCCCACCCAGAAATCTGAATGTGGGCCTATTTTACAACCGGAATATTTTAGCCAAGAGGATACCATCATCATTTAACCATACAGTAAAGCTGCATGTCCTCGGGAAAAATTTCGGCTGTAGTTTCCTCTTGCTTCCAACCGTTCGCAGTACCAGCACAGAAAGGTTGTTGTAGTTTATGTTACAAGGCCAGATCAGTCAATCATCCAGACTGTTGCCCCTGCAACTACTGAAAAGGGTGCTGCCCCTCTTCAGGAACCACATGTTTGACTGGCCTCTCAACAGATACCCCTCTCGTATGGCTATCTGTATCACTGAGGCATGCAAGCCTCCCCACCAATGGCTTGGTCCATGGTTCATGGGGAGAGGCATTGCTTACTATTGACAGTAAATTTCTAATTATTCTGATAAATAATCATTTTCATTTTTCTTCTCTTTTCCTCTACTGTTTACTCCTGTAAATCATTTAAGGTAAATGTGAAGATGATTTGTTTGAAAAGACAGTAGTTGATTTTCTACCTTGTTCTTGCTCATTTTAATTTTGTGCCCTACCTGTAAATTACCTTGTAGTCAATGAAGTGTTATCCTTTCTTCCATGGACTTTTCTCATAGAGTGCCCACTTAACGAAGAGAAGGCTACAAATGTATTATCTATATTTTCTATATTTGCACTAGTTTGTATTAATGAAGTGAATCCAGTTTTATTGTCTTCCTTGGCTGATGACTTAAAATTCAGGTCTGTTTTAAGGAATGAGCCAAGTGCATTGTAAAACCTAGATAGGAACATTCTGTAGTCCTGATTGGGAGATCTGTAAATGACTGAAATTAACAGTTTATTCATAAAAATTGGAAAATATCCACATTATTTCGCGGTGTCATTCCACTTGAGATAAACCTTTCATATTATTTCTTACTAAAAATATGAACAGCAACTAGCCTGTGCATTAACAGTGACTGGGCACTGTCTTTATCTGCAGTCAGGCTTCAACTGCATTTTCTTACTTCCATTGTCTTGTTGTATCAATTTTCAACAATATAGTGTGCACCCTTAATGGTCTAATGAAAATTTGAATACACTTATACAACAACACTCTGTGTATCAGTCACATAGGGATCATGAGACTAAGATTTCAATAATTAGTGCACAGGCAGAGGCATTCAATCAATCATTCTTCCCACACTCCATATGTGAATGGAAAAGGAAGTAACCCTAATAACTGGTACAATGGGATGTATCCTCTGCCATGCACCTCACAGTGGTTTGAAGACTGTAGATGTAGATGTAGAATTATGTATGCTGTTAGCATTATCACTCTTAAATAAAAGTTGCTCATCAGTGGTGGCAGTGTACAGTCACTACTGAGTATGCAATCATTTTTGGGGGGAGTTCCACAGATTTTTAACAAACATTTAAAATCTAGAAAAAGATTTTCAGATATAAAACCATATGCCTTCTTACTTAAAATGCATTCTGACATTAATTACAGTTAAAGTAAACTTGAAACTTTCTTATTTAACCACTGGTTCTACTCTGTCTCTGAATTTCTGGAACATGATTTGCTTATTATTACAGTATGTTGATAACTATTACTTTGAGTTCATCTAATCACAACTGAATAAAACACAATTTTTGTGCCATATGTATTTCGTCTTTATTCTTTGCAAGGCATTTTCAGTGCCTTGGAGTAAATGTATCTCTTACAGTCTTAAGATGAAAACTTCACTGCTATTTGTTTGTTTTCATGTGTTGATAAATCTACAAACAAGAGATGACTAAATAGGATACATGAACTGGCTTACAAGGTTTAGTGAGGGTTATGATATGCATCAGCAAGGAAAAATGCATCAAATGTAGTGGAGAGCAAATCGTATTTTTTGTAGTTCTGGGTGCTAATCTACAATAATTGTTACATGTTGTTGGTCATGTTTCAGGTAATATATGCGATTTTGCAGTCAGGAAATGGTCTGGCACGTCTTGAAAATCACAATGCTCCATTGATGTACAAATGGCATGGAAAATATTACATTGGTGGAGCCCATGGTCTGTGTGGGATCCTGTACTTGTTGCTGCAGGTTTGCAAATACAACTTTATAGAATTAAGTATTTATAAGACATGAAAAAAATGAAAGAGTTGTATCACAGATTGAGTTGCAAAAGTATAGCAAAGCACAAGACCTCGTGTAAAACACACTCAAAGATAAACAAAAATTGTTTATTAGTATATCTGTCACGAATTTATCCTTTTGTTAACTAAGAATAGAACCATTCCCTCGTGAGCTTAGAAGAAATAGAACATAGCAGTTTGTGATATATTAGACTGTGTTCAAGGCAGAGTTGAGACCTGAGAGAATGTGGGAACAATAGTCTTTGAACACACGAATGTTGCTGGTTTTCCTAAGTATAGTATTCAGCATGAATAAAGGTAACAGTTCACGCAATAGTTCAGGTGAAACAAAGCTGAGACTATGTACCTGTGCTTATGTTTGGGGGGGGGGGGGGGGGGGGGTACTATGTGCCTATCAAGCACTTAGCACTTCAGCTATTGGTTGAACTGTTATGTTAATTCCTTATCTCTGTGGTACAGTTGTCCACTGCAATAGACAGCTCTTAATGTCACTTCTTTTGTGTTTTTAATCAGTTCTGAGCGTGCAAATGCATGCAGAGCACAGCATTACTAGGGAATATCCACTGGAATTGACTGTGCATTTGCAACCTTAGGACTGCTTAAAATGCCAAAGAAATGTCATTAACTGCTGTCCTCTGCAGTGGACAACTGCACCAGAGAATTGAATATTACTTTGAGTATTTTATGGAGAAAAACAGAAGTTGGATAGTAGTAAAACAAGAATTCCTGTACATAATCTGAAGCTTGGAAGTGTAAGTAAGTAGATTAGGGAAAGTGACAAAAAATTAAATTGAGTAAAATTTTTAATGATAAATGTTAATGTGATCTGTAAAAATTGTTCATCATAGGAGGTATGGTCCATCTTGATTCACACTTTACTTATTCCCATCACTTCTGGTGTACCAACTGATCATTACAGTTGCAAGTATTGTAGTATTTTGGTCTACCCTTGTACGTGGCAGGAAAATCACTAGAAGTGTAATCCCTGCACAGTACAGCCCATTTTCCCAACTCCAGTCATTACATGAGTGGACAACATGGAGTGTGATCATCAAGAACAGTGCTGGACAATGTGCTTTCTGTGCAAGGAGGGTGTTAACACTGTGGATATTCATAGTCAGTTGGTAGCAGTGTTTGGAAAGTGTGCACCATCATGAAAAACCATGTGTAACTAATGGTTGGATGGCTGGAGATGTGGTAGCATGTCAATGGAGAAAGGAACCAGTTCTGGAAGGAAAGTGACTGTGATGACACCAGACAACATTTCAGAGTGGAAAAGCGTACTCAGGAGAATAGGGCATCACATTCATAGAATTGGAGGCAGCTACAAGACTTGTCAGAAGCACCATGTACCACACAGTGCGTGAACATCTTAATCTTGGGAAAGTGTCCACCAAATGGGTTCTTGATCCCTGAATACAGCACAAACACAACAGCACAAGGACGCCTACAATGCTCTCCTTTAGTGCCACATCCAGGATACAGAAGATTTCATGTCCAAAGCCATGAGTAGCGATGAGATTTAGCTCAACTACCATGAGCTGGAGACCAATGGGCAAAAGGAATGTTCTTGCAACACAACAGTGCATGACCCTATATGAGCTGAACAACCTGGCTGCCATCGCCGACATGGTGTTCCAGGTACTGCAATATCCGCTATGTTCTCTTGACTTGGCCCCTCCAATAACCTCGTGTTTGGAGTTATGAAGGAACCTCTGTACTGACAGTGTTTTGCAGACATCCAGGAACAGCAAGCAGCTGCTCTGTGCTCATTGCACAGACTCAAAAAAGTGGTTCGAGGGGGTCTACAAATGTTGTGCATTTATGGAAACTTATGTTGAGAAAGTGCAGAAGAATTCTTTGTTCCTTTACCCTTTTCATTAATTCACTGTTCTTCACTTTATCCACCCATTTTATTTTATTCTATTCCCCTCCAAACAAAAATCTCAAATGTTTCAATTTTGTCTTTTTCTCTCATCTTCAATGTCCAGTTTTCACCAGTGTACAAAAAACAAACTTTCTCCTTAACTCAAACATATATTCTCTGGATAATAAGCATTTCTTTTCTCAGAAAACTTGCTTTACCATTGCAATTCTTGATCTTATTTAATTTTCAATTCTTCCCTTTACCAATTAGCATGCTCCCCAAATATCTGCACTGTACAACCTGTTCAATTTTGACCATCTTTTGTTTTCACTTTTGTATCTTCCTAGTCATTTTCTCTCATAACCATAGTTTTCTTTGCATTGCGACACAAAGGAATTAAAGACATTAGCTGCCAGTAGGCATGGATTTATATCAATGGGGCAAACAGAATAAATTCATGTTGATTTTCATTGGACAGTCAAGCAGTCCTCCTTCGAGTGTGGATAGTGCTCTTTGAAGAGAGATTGTTTTGTCCCCCAAGCATTACTATGTCATCAGCAAATCTGATTCAGTTGATCTTCCAGCCTCCTGTACGTACTCCTTAATTCTCTACTTCTAGCGTGTTCATTATCAAGTTTCCAATATACCATAAAACTGGTCAACTTTGTGACACACTTATAAGTCCCATAGTGCTCAGGGCCATTTGTGACACTTAGCACTTTTTTAACATAACCTTATAAGTACTGTGACATAATTTCCATGGAATTTTATAACCATTATCCTTCCATTTTGATCACAATAAAGTCTTTATGTGCTCCTTCAAAACAAGTTACAAGGAAATGAAAAACTGAAGCTTATTTACCAAGGGAATATGTCGGATAAAGATGGAAATATATTGTACCGGTTACACCAGCAATTGAAGAAACACAGCAGTGGAAGTATCAAATACTAAATTGTGCATGGTGCATCATCACATGCCACCAACTCTTCATCTTTTGATTTCATCCTCAAAACAGGGCCAAAGTAACTGTCGGACATCCTCACAACATTAATATAATTCTGCAAAATTCTGGTAGGATTGGTGTGTGATGTGGACAAAGCCTCCTTACAGTTGCCATCTTGAAGAGAACAGGGACCTCTCTAGGCTGAATTGCATTGAACAAACTGACAATGCCTCCTTCACCATGGATGATGTGATAATGTATCACTTCAACTGTTTGCTATTTGGACTTACGCCAAGCCCATGTATTTTGTCAGCAGCCATAAGCAAACTAGTGCACTAAATAGTGGTAAATATCAACGAGTATCAGCATGCATAGACAACTCTGCATTATTGGATGATTTTGTAGCTATTATGAGAGACGTTGATGAGCTGTAACTGTTTATCATCAACTGGCAGCACTCATCCGGCAAAAAAGGCTTCCACTTACCATGGGTGGCTAATAAGAAGGACCTAAAGGGAATATTACATGCCAAAATGCTTGGAATCAAGGCCATAATACAAGTCTTGTGAATCATTTGGAATTGTCAAGATGACTATCTCCCTTACTACCACAGGATAGCTGAAGACCTGATTGACAAACTGGTGTCTAAGAGAAACATTCTTCGAGCAGCAGCTCAGTTGTATGACCCTCTTGGTCTGTTCTCACACACTGGGATTGTTGTTAAACCAATAATCCCAGCCATGTACCTGAGAAGTCTTGCATAGGTGAAGGTTTTGACACAGATCTTGGACATTACCTGCATTGGATCTGCTTGCTGCATTTGTCAGCTCATGACTCCTTTTTTACTTTTGCCAAGAAACAGGGTTTGAGCCCGACAAAGCTACTTCGTGGAGTGACTCGACAGTTGCCTTTTAGTTGGTACAAAATTATCAAAACAAATGGACATACAATATACCCAATCATGGAGACACTCTCTTGGAAGTCAAAATCTCACTTATCAGCTCACATGGGGTCTAAAAGCAGATCTGCTTGTAACACTTGACATTTGTTGGTGTGGCCCACCATGGCTTTTAGAAGACAAACAGTCATGATCACTGGACAACCCAGCGTCATCTAAATCAATGGCAGAAGCCAAATCTTAACAAGTGTTTCTCTGGTTACCATAATTGAACCCTTATTCGACACTGCAAAATTCAGTTCATACTGGTGAATATTGCATATAACTGCCCAGGCATTCTTTTTTTATATATCATAAGAACAAGATTAAAAATACTGACGGTCTGACTGCTCTGGAATTGCGAAATATCTGTACATACTG
This sequence comes from Schistocerca gregaria, assembly GCF_023897955.1. Taxonomy (NCBI): domain Eukaryota; kingdom Metazoa; phylum Arthropoda; class Insecta; order Orthoptera; family Acrididae; genus Schistocerca; species Schistocerca gregaria. Next base: position 868,510,975 of record NC_064922.1, read on the forward strand.
GATCTTCCTTAAGGGAGAACAATATCCAAAAGCATAAAATGCTGCCCAATACAACCCTTTCCTGCATGATGGCGTGGTCTGGGTTGATGGCATGCAACATTATGCTGGATGTGAAATTAAAAACTTCCTTGGCGTACGGATTGCTCCATAACATTTCAGAAGAAGTGCCAGATGTCTGCAACTTCCTGCCATGATATGTCAGTGCAGAGTCTTCTGGCCATCTTCAGGTGAATACTGGTGAAAATCCTCTGATCTCAAGTATTTAAGTCTGCACCAGCACATGTATTTAGTTGGTGTTGCATACACCCATCTGCTGAAATTCTGTGTACTGCACACCACCTGTGGTGAAAGCTCACCACATCGATATCAGTTCAGTTGTCTTCACACCATAAAGCCACAGAATGATGCTGCCTATGCAGAGCACAAAATTTTTCTATGACTTGGTCCCTTACAGAATTTAAGTGGAAGCTACCATATCAGTTGATAAGGGACCCAGACAGTTATATTTCCAATGATACATTGATGATGCAGTTCCAGAACTTCATTGAATGAACCACATTTTGTTTCATTGGTAAATACAATGGTCAGTGATAGTGAACTGCTGGTATGCTGTTGACACTCTACAATGCAGTTCTGCACAGTGTGTGTCGATTGCCCTATATAAGCTTTGCCACATTCACATGGAATCCTGTAAACATCTGCCTTGCACAGCTCTTAAATCATCTTTGACGGAGCCCAGAAGTGCCAGGATATTCAAAGAAAGAAGACAATTGGATTGCTATTGATGGGATGAGCTTTTACTATGGAGGGTGCACGGTGCAGCATAGAGTTGCAGCAGAAGCACGCGATCCCAAGTAGCGCATGTGTAATACCAACGGAATATACCATACATGTTCCAGTGGAGTCTTAAATATATGAGCTCGGAGCGCATTCATCAGTATTCACCTGAAGGTGGCCAAAAGACTCTACACCAAAATATCATGGCAGGAAGTTGCAGACAATCAGCAAACCTCCCAAAATATTTTGCACTACATTAAGCAGCATAGTCCAACTTGAACAGACATCTTGATTTCACGGATCGTCTGCTCGAACAAACACATGTAACACTGCATCATCTCAGTGAATTATTGTACTAGGAGAACTATGTTAAGAGTTTTGGATTTTGCAAGTGCAACAAGTTGTTAGGAGAGCTCTTGGCTCTTGCTTGCCTTGCAAGATAATAAACAGTTGTCGACATGTAAATATGGAGGCTCCACTACCAATTGACAGGGTTCAACCCACAAGGCCTTTCATAGTAACAGGTACCAATTACACTGGACCAAGAAGTCCTGCATGGCCCTACTCACACATACCGCAGCACATGCAATTCATACTGAGGTTGTCACTCATGGATAGATAGATTTCTGTTGCCCATGCAACACATTGAAGGTTGTAGAAGCCTACAACTCACTGTTTAACAATTCAAACAGTGCTACATTCCATGCAGCAAGCACAGAACAGTCAGAACTCTTAAACACAATTCTGAAGACTGGAGTACAGCACTGCTGTGCCCCCACAGAATCACCTGGAAGTACATACCTACACGGGCAGTTTGGTGGGGAGCCTGATGGGAACATATAATAGGCTCCATCAAGTATTGCTTGAGGAAGGTGGTTGATTACAATCAGGTGTTCTGGACAACTTTTCCAAACTGTACCCCTTTTCCTAAAACTCTCCAGTCTTTTCCTTCACTCCTCTTCTTTCCTTCCTTCCCCTCCTACCCTTCTTCCAGAAGAAGGAACCACTGGCTCTGAAAGCTTGCGTAAGTTATACCATTTTTGTGTGTGTGTTCTCCTGCTGCCACTTGGTGAGTATATTTTTTGTATCTATCCCATTACATTATATTGTCAGAAATTGATTATTTTGATTGTTATTTCATATATTTTGTCACAGTGATGTTTACCAGTAAGTCGTATTTTGAAATTTTATGTTTATTTTCAGTAATTTTCGTGACATCAAAACATATACTCAGTAGGTTTTCATGGATTTGTGTTCATAACTCATTTTGTTGACAGCTGCAGGCAACATCATCTGAGGTGGGCCTACGACTGGCTGCTAGGCCGTGGAGGTCCTGTTTATATAGAGCGTATAGAGGGCGCCACCACTCGTTACGTGTTGTCAACAGTAAAACTATCTCTGGCTGGCGTCATTACTCTCGATCGAAGGTAATTGATTGTCACATCTTTGGTACAAAGTGGATCGCCATATCTTATCTAACTTCAAGCCTTCTTCTTTCCTGTTAAAATTGTTGTGGTGTTTAAAAATCTCTACAGCCTCTCTATACATACATGCATAATAATGCGATGTCTTAGCTAGCATGCTTGGCTCACAAAATTTTATTTCATGGTTACCCGTTTCAAAAACATGTTCCGCTACAGCCGATTTGCCCGTGTGTCCCAGTCGACAGTTCCTTTTATGTTCAGTTAGGCGAGTATTGATACTTCTTTTTGTGGTTACAATGTAAACCTTCCCACAATTACACGGAATCTTATACACACCAGGAGTAGCTAAAGGGTGTTGTGCATCTTTCGCCGATCTTAAGCATTCACTAATCTTCTTGGTGGGTCTGAAGATTGTTTCAACTCTGAACTTGGCCAGCACTTTCCCGATACAGTCCATAATATTGTGGATTAATGGAAGAAAAAGTACTGGCCAAGTTCAGAGTAACCATGAAATAAAATTTAGTGAGATGAGCGTGCTAGCTAAGACAGCGCATTATTATGCACGTATGTATAGAGAGGCTGTGCAGATTTTCAAACACCACAACAATTTTAACAGGAAAGAAGAAGGCTTGAAGTTAGATAAGATATGGCGATCCACTTTGTACCAAAGATCAAGAGTAATGACGCCAGCCAGAGATAGTTTTACTGTTGACAACACGTGATGAGTGGTGGCGCCCTCTACACGCTCTATATAAACAGGACCTCCATGGCCTAGCAGCCAGTTGTAGACTCACCTCAGATGATGTTGCTCACAACTGGCAACGAAACATCAGGGAGAAGTATTTCTACCATTGGACCACGGCCTCTTAGCCCGGAAGTTTTAATTACTGAAGACGCTGGCCGTGAAAGCCTACACGCTATGCTCTCATTAACTTCCAAAGCAACAGATTCTTTGTGATCTCATGCATTTACTTACTAAAAGAGTCTGTAATGTTGCATTTAGAAACTCAGGGAGTGTACACAATGAAAAGGCATCTTTAGAATGGGAATAATCACTTTGCCTCATTTCATTCTGTTATGTCATATAGGATCATATGCTGGAGAAACTCATCAAACCAAGCAAAAGTTTTTAGTATGCAAAAGTGTGTAATAAGACTCATTTGTGGTGCAAAGAACTTCATATTCTAACCACTGGTTCTTCCTTAATGAAATTTATTGCAAGTAATATGTCTCCAATTCCAACCAATAGCTCAATATGTAGAATCGGCACTAGGAATAAGAACAATCTACATAAAAATGTAAAATCACTCACCTTGGTCCAAAAAGGGATCCAGCATTCAGGAACCCACATTTTCAAGAAATTGACAGCAGCCATTAATAACTTGGTTTCAGGTAAAGCACAGTTTAAACAGAGTTTGAAAGACATTTTAAAAGGCAACTCCTTCTACTCTATTGATGAATGTCTTAATAGGAAATGTTAGACCAACTTAAGTAAAAATGTCTCTTAGCTTTCAGTTTTGACAGCACTTGGTCACAATAGTCAAGATTAGATACACTCCTGGAAATGGAAAAAAGAACACATTGACACCGGTGTGTTAGACCCACCATACTTGCTCCAGACACTGCGAGAGGGCTGTACAAGCAATGATCACACGCACGGCACAGCGGACACACCAGGAACCGCGGTGTTGGCTGTCGAATGGCGTTAGCTGCGCAGCATTTGTGCACCGCCGCCATTAGTATCGGCTAGTTTGCCGTGGCATACGGAGCTCCATCGCAGTCTTTAACACTGGTAGCATGCCGCGACAGCGTGGACGTGAACCGTATGTGCAGTTGACGGACTTTGAGCGAGAGCGTATAGTGGGCACGCGGGAGGCCAGGTGGACGTACCGCCGAATTGCTCAACACGTGGGGCGTGAGGTCTCCACAGTACATCGATGTTGTCGCCAGTGGTCGGCGGAAGGTGCACGTGCCCGTCGACCTGGGACCGGACCGCAACGACGCACGGATGCATGCCAAGACCGTAGGATCCTACGCAGTGCCGTAGGGGACCGCACCGCCACTTCCCAGCAAATTAGGGACACTGTTGCTCCTGGGGTATCGGCGAGGACCATTCGCAACCGTCTCCATGATGTTGGGCTACGGTCCTGCACACCGTTAGGCTGTCTTCCGCTCACACCCCAACATCGTGCAGCCCGCCTCCAGTGGTGTCGCGACAGGCGTGAATGGAGGGACGAATGGAGACGTGTCGTCTTCAGCGATGAGAGTCGCTTCTGCCTTGGTGCCAATGATGGTCGTATGCGTGTTTGGCGCCGTGCAGTTGAGCGCCACAATCAGGACTGCATACGACCGAGGCACACAGGGCCAACACCCGGCATCATGGTGTGGGGAGCGATCTCCTACACTGGCCGTACACCTCTGGTGATCGTCGAGGGGACACTGAATAGTGCACGGTACATCCAACCCGTCATCGAACCCATCGTTCTACCATTCCTAGACCGGCAAGGGAACTTGCTGTTCCAACAGGACAATGCACGTCCGCATGTATCCCGTGCCACCTAGAAGGTGTAAGTCAACTACCCTGGCCAGCAAGATCTCCGGATCTGTCCCCCATTGAGCATGTTTGGGACTGGATGAAGCGTCGTCTCACGCGGTCTGCACGTCCAGCACGAACGCTGGTCCAACTGAGGCGCCAGGTGGAAATGGCATGGCAAGCCGTTCCACAGGACTACATCCAGCATCTCTACGATTGTCTCCATGGGAGAATAGCAGCCTGCATTGCTGCGAAAGGTGGATATACACTGTACTAGTGCCGACATTGTGCATGCTCTGTTGCCTGTGTCTATGTGCCTGTGGTTCTGTCAGTGTGATCATGTGATGTATCTGACCCCAGGAATGTGTCAATAAAGTTTCCCCTTCCTGGGACTATGAATTCACGGTGTTCTTATTTCAATTTCCAGGAGTGTATTTTGTATATGATAAATTTATTAAAAGTGCATAACGAAGTGTCTTTCTGACTGTGTATTAATTCTGTAAATATTAGAAGTTCTAGTTTACTATAATGTATTCACTTATTCTGACAATCTCCGTACAAATGATCAGGGTAGTGAGTATTATATTAAAATGTTTTATGTTTTTTATGTTATATTTTCTGCCTTGTTCCACCCTGCGAGAATCATCTCATTTTTAGGTCTACGGAACAAAATCTCAGTCTAATCTAATCTAACTACAGATGTATCACTATTATCAACTTGGATCCATTCTTATTCTGTATAATGTGTATCGTATACAGCCAAGAAGCATAAATAGTTCTTTGTGTTGATGATGAAAACATTATAATCAACACTAATGGGCATCAACACCTGCAAGTGTAATTAATATTTTCTTGAAAATTACTGACTGGTTCTCTACAAATAGACTATCACAGAATTTAGACAAAAACACAGTATGTGCAATTCAGTACTGCACTAGTCCTCACCACTCTGTTAGGAATAATTGAAGAGGACAAGTGTATAAATGAAACAAATATTGTAATTTCTTAGTTGTTTATATTGATGAACTTGAACCGGAAGTCACATGTTACAGATTTTCTGAAATGTCCAAGCTCTGCAACTTCTGTGTTAAGGATAATATTAGATTTGAGAGATGAAAATCTCAAGAATTTAACTTTACTTTTCCTGTTTACATTCACTAATGTATTATGGTAACTCGACATTGAATAAAAAATTTGTTAATTAGACAGAAGTGTGTGGTCTGCTCTAGAACCTCTTGTAGACAGCTCGTTGAATAGTTTGGCATACTGTCAATCTTTTACAGTAGATTTATTCCCCTATGAAGTTTGTTGCCAACTATCAGTTACAGCTTGAAAACAATGTTACCATTCATAAATATGACACTAAAAGTGGAAATGATTTACACTATCCGTCATTCAGCCTTAGTGTGGCACAGAAAGGAATGAGCTCTTCAGCCATAAAAATCTACCCAGTGATGTAAAGAATTCAATGCTTAAAGAATTTGATGGATACTAAATAACTTCAAATGCAAATTGAAGTCATATCTGCTTGACAACTCCTACTGCATAGAAGAATTACTGAATATGTATTATTGTATGGGGCACTTTCACATGCTACATGTCTGTACACACCACTGAATGAAATACCCATTTAGAACAAGAACAGAAACAGGACAGATAATATATGAGTATTTTCCTTACATTCTTTATGACACTTTGATGGTTGTATCCATAAAACTATCTTTCCAGATGATGTCACAATTTTCTACAGATTTGTCTGTCAATTTGTCACCTGCTATTTCAGCCACAATTCTTTGTTCAAATGTATGCTAACAGATCTCATTATATTTTCAGTCTCCTCATCTGTCGAAGTATCTCATCCAATAGTCATCACACTTTTTTTGGCGTCACACGTGGCAATTCTGGTCTTGTAAAATCACAACAGTAATAGCTTATGGTGCAGCAGTAGCAACAAACTTACTGTGTGGCATAATGGGTAGTGTTTTAGGCTGATGATACCGAGGTCATAGGTTTGAGTACTAGTCAGTTCCTTAGATTTTTTCCTGATGGGAAAGTGAGGAAGGTAGTCTACTCAGCCCTATGAAACCAATTAAAAAGATGCTTAAATAAAAAAGCAGTAAATTTGAGACTGATATCACTAAAGTAGTATTACTTTGAAAGGCTTGCACCATGCTAGGTGACACACAGTGTTTGTTCATTAGCAGAAAAACAATCAGCTGTTACTTTTTTTCAGATTAGAGAGTGAGATGCTTGACTTATTAAAACTACGCATCTTGTTCGTTGCCAAATTCCTGATCAGTTCTGTAGGATTGAGGTCTAGATGGAACGGCAACAACAGGAAGGAGAAAGGTTATGCTCTTTAATTAATGCCAATAGGTCAGCTTTACTTGTCTCTGCATGATAGTCTGAAGTATTTCTGTTATAATCATAGAGGAGAAGTGAACTCAAAACGAAACTCTGCATTCACAGCAATGAAACATTCTCAGACATTGTTGTTTAACAGTATTCTTCACACAGGCAATTTGCAACATTTATTCACAGTGCTGCGTATATGAATCCATAGTTCATCTAAATAAATCGCTGGACACTTTAATTCTGATGTTCCTTTTTTTTTTATTATTTTTTTTTATTTTGTGTAAGAAATCTAATGTGTTTACTCTCCCTGCAAGTACATTCTCTGGGACCATTATGACTTGTTCATTCTGGCATCTTTTAAAATCAAATCCCACAGCTAGAACAGTTTTTCTAAGAGTTTCTTTGCTAGTCTGAAAGTACAGTACCATTCAACAAAAGCTGTGAAGTTCTTTTGCAAGGTTGGTATTCCCTTGTGTTGTTCATAATATGAAAAAAAAAAAGATTGCTGTGTAATAAAAGTAGCTATGTCATCAATGATATATTTATTGTGCGTATTTTACTTTTTTATGGCAGATACTTTTATCCTGCTCCACTCTGTATTGTCCCCCCCCCCCCCCCCCCTCCTGTAATTTGCACATTGTTAACTTCTTAACTTTTGCTTGCCAACATTTGCTTGCACCTTCTGTTGCCTTCTCTGCCGTACAGCTGTGTTGTTCTCAGTGTAAGTAAAATTACTGACATAAGCAGTAAGTACTCATGGCTTTCCACAGAGGTGAGCTAATATGCATGCTACTTTGAACTGAAACATGACTGTATGTAGCAAGGTGACAGTTCTTCTGGAAAACCTAGAATTCTGAGGTAAATACATTTTACCTGGAAAAATCAGAGAAATGTCTGGGAATTTCAGAAAACCTCAGGGAATTCTGCATTTTAACCTAGAATTTCCCCCCCCCCCCCCCCCCCCCCTCCCATGAACCATGGACCTTACCGTTGGTGGGGAGGCTTGCGTGCTTCAGCGATACAGATGGCCGTACCGTAGGTGCAACCACAACGGAGGGGTATCTGTTGAGAGGCCAGACAAACGTGTGGTTCCTGAAGAGGGGCAGCAGCCTTTTCAGTAGTTGCAGGGGCAACAGTCTGGATGATTGACTGATCTGGCCTTGCAACATTAACCAAAACGGCCTTGCTGTGCTGGTACTGCGAACGGCTGAAAGCAAGGGGAAACTACAGCCGTAATTTTTCCCGAGGACATGCAGCTTTACTGTATGATTAAATGATGATGGCATCCTCTTGGGTAAAATATTCCGGAGGTAAAATAGTCCCCCATTCGGATCTCCGGGCGGGGACTACTCAGGAGGATGTCGTTATCAGGAGAAAGAAAACTGGCGTTCTATGGATCGGAACGTGGAATGTCAGATCCCTTAATCGGACAGGTAGGTTAGAAAATTTAAAAAGGGAAATGGATAGGTTAAAGTTGGATATAGTGGGAATTAGTGAAGTTCGGTGGCAGGAGAAACAAGACTTCTGGTCAGGTGACTACAGGGTTATAAACACAAAATCAAATAGGGGTAATGCAGGAGTGGGTTTAATAATGAATAGGAAAATAGGAATGTGGGTAAGCTACTACAAACAGCATAGTGAACGCATTATTGTGGCCAAGATAGATACGAAGCCCACACCTACTACAGTAGTACAAGTTTATATGCCAACTAGCTCTGCAGATGATGAAGAAATTGAAGAAATGTACGATGAAATAAAACAAATTGTTCAGATAGTGAAGGGAGACGAAAATTTAATAGTAATGGGTGACTGGAATTCGAGTGTAGGAAAAGGAGAGAAGGAAACATAGTAGGTGAATATGGATTGGGGCTAAGAAATGAAAGAGGAAGCCGCCTAGTAGAATTTTGCACAGAGCACAACTTAATCATAGCTAACACTTGGTTTAAGAATCATGAAAGAAGGTTGTATACGTGGAAGAACCCTGGAGATACTAAAAGGTATCAAATAGATTATATAATGGTAAGACAGAGATTTAGGAACCAGGTTTTAAGTTGTAAGAAATTTCCAGGGGCAGATGTGGACTCGGACCACAATCTATTGGTTATGACCTGTAGATTAAAACTGAAGAAACTGCAAAAATGTGGGAAATTAAGGAGATGGGACCTGGATAAAGTGAAAGAACCAGAGGTTGTACAGAGTTTCAGGGAGAGCATAAGGGGACAATTGACAGGAATAGGGGAAAGAAATACAGTAGAAGAAGAATGGGTAGCTCTGAGGGATGAAGTAGTGAAGGCAGAAGAGGATAAAGTAGGTAAAAAGACGAGGGCTGCTGGAAATCCTTGGGTAACAGAAGAAATATTGAATTTAATTGATGAAAGGAGAAAATATAAAAATGCAGTAAATGAAGCAGGCAAAAAGGAATACAGACGTCTCAAAAATGAGATCGACAGGAAGTGCAAAATGGCTAAACAGGGATGGATAGAGGACAAATGTAAGGATGTAGAAGCTTGTCTCACGAGGGGTAAGATAGATACTGCCTACAGGAAAATTAAAGAGATCTTTAGATAGAAAAGAACCAATTGTATGAATATCAAGAGCTTAGATGGCAACCCAGTTCTAAGCAAAGAAGGGAAGGCAGAAAGGTGGAAGGAGTATATAGAAGGTTTATACAAGGGTGATGTACTTGAGGACAATATTATGGAAATGGAAGAGGATGTAGATGAAGACGAAATGGGAGATACGATACTGCGTGAAGAGTTTGACAGAGCACTGAAATACCTGAGTCGAAACAAGGCCCCCGGAGTAGACAACATTCCATTAGAACTACTGACGGCCTTGGGAGAGCCAGTCATGGCAAAACTCTACCAGCTGGTGAGCAAGATGTATGAGACAGGCGAAATACCCTCAGACTTCAAGAAGAATATAATAATTCCAATCCCAAAGAAAGCAGGTGCTGACAGATGTGAAAATTACCGAACTATCAGTTTAATAAGCCACGGCTGCAAAATACTAACGCGAATTCTTTACAGACGAATGGAAAAACTGGTAGATGCGGACCTCGGGGAGGATCAGTTTGGATTCCGTCGAAATGTTGGAACACGTGAGGCAATACTGACCTTACGACTTATCTTAGAAGAAAGATTAAGAAAAGGCAAACCTACGTTTCTAGCATTTGTAGACTTAGAGAAAAATTTTGACAATGTTGACTGGAATACTCTTTTTCAAATTCTTAAGGTGGCAGGGGTAAAATAAAGGGAGCGAAAGGCTATTTACAATTTGTACAGAAACCAGACGGCAGTCATAAAAGTCGAGGGGCATGAAAGGGAAGCAGTGGTTGGGAAAGGAGTGAGACAGGGTTGTAGCCTCTCCCCGATGTTATTCAATCTGTATATTGAGCAAGCAGTAAAGGAAACAAAAGAAAAATTTGGAGTAGGTATTAAAATTCATGGAGACGAAGTAAAAACTTTAAGGTTCGCCGATGACATTGTAATTCTGTCAGAGACGGCAAAGGACTTGCAAGAGCAGTTGAACGGAATGGACAGTGTCTTGAAAGGAGGATATAAGATGAACATCAACAAAAGCAAAACGAGGATAATGGAATGTAGTCAAATTAAATCGGGTGATGCTGAAGGAATTAGATTAGGAAATGAGACACTTAAAGTAGTAAAGGAGTTTTGCTATTTAGGAAGTAAAATAACTGATGATGGTCGAAGTAGAGAGGATATAAAATGTAGACTGGCAATGGCAAGGAAAGCGTTTCTGAAGAAGAGAAATTTGTTAACATCGAATATAGATTTATGTATCAGGAAGTCGTTTCTGAAAGTATTTGTTTGGAGTGTAGCCATGTATGGAAGTGAAACATGGACGATAACTAGTTTGGACAAGAAGAGAATAGAAGCTTTCGAAATGTGGTGCTACAGAAGAATACTTAAGATAAGGTGGATAGATCACGTAACTAATGAGGAGGTATTGAATAGGATTGGGGAGAAGAGAAGTTTGTGGCACGACTTGACTAGAAGAAGGGATCGGTTGGTAGGACATGTTTTGAGGCATCAAGGGATCACAAATTTAGCGTTGGAGGACAGCGTTGAGGGTAAAAATCGTAGAGGGAGACCGAGAGATGAGTACACTAAGCAGATTCAGAAGGATGTAGGTTGCAGTAGGTACTGGGAGATGAAGCAGCTTGCACAGGATAGAGTAGCATGGAGAGCTGCATCAAACCAGTCTCAGGACTGAAGACAACAACAAACAACAACCTAGAATTGAAAATGAGTTGTATTGAGTTTATAAATCACAAATTTTAAAATACTTAATATTGTGAAGTATGTTAATTATATGAATATTATTTCATATAAATTGTTGCTGCTTAAAAACTGCTGGGATATACTGCCACCCCCCTCTCCCCCACTCACCCTTTACTTCCATTAGTTTATCAGGAGCTTCTTGACATGATCTTCCTCCTCTCACCTGGAATTCTCAGGTTTTTCTTCTATGTTTGAGTAGCCATGCTGTGTAGTCATGTCACCAAGTTAGTTTCTCCTACAGCCATGTTGCCTTGACGAGTAATAGTTAGATATAAAGCAGTGGGTGCATTTAAAACTAAACAAATAATGTAAGAATTCCAGAATGAAGCCTTAATTCTTCAGTGGAGTACATGCTGATATGAGATTTCATGACATAAAAACTGTGAGCCGAACTCAGACTCGAACTTGGATCCATTGCCTTTTGCAGGTGACTGCTGTACCAACAGAGTTACCAAATAGGGACTCACAACCTGTCATCACGGCTTTACTTTCACCAGCACCTCATCACCTATGTTACAAAATCCACGCAAGTTCTCCTGCAAAACTTGCAGGACTAGCACACCTGGGAGAAAGGATATTGTGGAGACATGACTTAGTCAGAGCGTGGGGATGTTTCCAGAATGAAACCACCATACATCAGAACGTGTGCTGATATGAGACTTCCTAGCATCATTCCCCATAAAAGGCAAAGGCACCAAGTTTGTGCCTTGGTCGAGCACACAGTTTTAAAATGCTAGGAAGGCTCAGTTTAAGAATTCAAGTAAACAGTCATGTTGCTGCTATATTCTTTGCTGAGAAAGTCTACTACAAATCTGACTCATTTCATATTATAACAAAAGGTTACAATATTATGACCCATGGAACATGAAAATAACTACGTAATTAACCAACTAACCACAAAACTTTGTAGCTTAATGTCACTGCTTAAGAATAAGATTATAGCTTGATAAGAATAAGATCTTAGCTTGAATTAGGCTTCGACACTTTTGTAGATGAATACCTGATTACAACTTTTTGCAGTCTTTTGAGTCTTTTTGACAGGTTTGGTAATTGTATTTATTGATCAGGAAATACTTCCACCTTCATCATGGATACATGGAATTAGCAAAATACAAAAGCAGCATGAATGTTTATACTGAAGACAGTAATACAGTAATACAGTGTTGGCTGAAGAAAGATTAATTTATGCAATTTTCCCCTATGAGGCTAATGGATTTACAGTCTCAGTATATTGTATATTAAATGCAATATTGCATGAACATGTTTCTGTTGCACAAGTAATATTCAGTGTGAAATCACAGTTGAATGAGTAGTAGTTATTGAATGAGATCCATGTGGCATAACCTAATAGACACTGATTTAAGTTACTGTGATGATCTTAGGTTATATAACAACATGTAAATGTTATTGCCTAAATACAAAACTGCTTGAAAAACAACAGTAGCAGTAATAAACAAATAAAACTTACTTTTCAGGCTAGAGAATACCTGAGCCAAGCCAACATTGATGAGCTGCTGCGCCCCACAGTGGATTATGTGCACAGCATGAAGTTTGATTCTGGTAACTTCCCATCATCCTTAGGACATGCTGGTTCACTTGGGTCTGATCGACTGGTACAGTGGTGCCATGGTGCTCCTGGTGCAGTCCATCTGTTTGCTCTGGCCTCAGAGGTATGACTACTTCTAGTTTTATGTACATTAATTGAGAACTCTTCCTTCATGCAGAAAATTAAACAGATAAATGATTTAGTATTAGATTAGTAGTGGAGCAGATCAGATTATTTCAGAAATATGTTATGACTCCAGATATACTCTGGATTACTTCTCCAGATGTATCAACTGAAATGGACAGCAGCCTTTACACACACACACACACACACACACACACACACACACACACACAAATAAAGTCTAAGGAAAGTAAGATGTTGATGAGCCCTCCTAACTGACAGGACTGGTGGGACTGACTTTTTCAGTCTACTGACTGGTTTGATGCAGCCCGCCTTGAATTCCTTTCCTGTGCTAACCTCTTCATCTCAGAGTAGCACTTGCAACCTACGTCCTCAATTATTTGCTTGACGTACTCCAATCTCTGTCTTCCTCTACAGTTTTTGTCCTCTACAGCTCCCTCTAGTACCATGGAAGTCATTCCCTCATGTCTTAGCAGATGTCCTATCATCCTGTCCCTTCTCCTTATCAGTGTTTTCCACATATTCCTTTCCTCTCCGATTCTGTGTAGAACCTCCTCATTCCTTACCTTATCAGTCCACCTAATTTTCAACATTCGTCTATAGCACCACATCTCAAATGCTTCGATTCTCTTCTGTTCCGGTTTTCCCACAGTCCATGTTTCACTACACATACAATGCTGTACTCCAGACGTACATCCTCAGAAATTTCTTCCTCAAATTAAGGCCGGTATTTGATATTAGTAGACTTCTCTTGGCCAGAAATGCCTTTTTTGCCATAGCGAGTCTGCTTTTGATGTCCTCCTCGCTCGGTCCGTCATTGGTTATTTTACTGCCTAGGTAGCAGAATTCCTTAACTTCATTGACTTCGTGACCATCAATCCTGATGTTAAGTTTCTCGCTGTTCTCATGTGTACTACTTCTCATTACCTTCGTCTTTCTCTGATTTACTCTCAAACCATACTGTGTACTCATTAGGCTGTTCATTCCGTTCAGCAGATCATTTAATTCTTCTTCACTTTCACTCAGGATAGCAATGTCATCAGCAAATCATATCATTGATATCCTTTCACCTTGTATTTTAATTCCACTCCTGAACCTTTCTTTTATTTCCATTATTGCTTCCTCGATGTACAGATTGAAGAGTAGGGGCGAAAGGCTACAGCCTTGTCTTACTCCCTTCTTAGTACGAGCACTTCGTTCTTGATCGTCCACTCTTATTATTCCCTCTTGGTTGTTGTACATATTCTATATGACTCGTCTCTCCCTATAGCTTACCCATACTTTTTTCAGAATCTTGAACAGCTTGCACCATTTTATATTGTCGAACGCTTTTTCCAGGTCGACAAATCCTATGAATGTGTCTTGATTTTTCTTTAGCCTTGCTTCCATTATTAGCTGTAATGTCAGAATTGCCTCTCTCGTGCCTTTACTTTTCCTAAAGCCAAACTGATCGTCACCTAGCGCATTGTCAATTTTCTTTTCCATTCTTCTGTATATTATTCTTGTAAGCAGCTTCGATGCATGAGCTGTTAGGCTGATTGTGCGATAATTCTCGCACTTGTCAGCTCTTGCCGCCTTCGGAATTGTGTGGATGATGCTTTTCCGAAAGTCAGATGGTATGTCGCCAGACTCATATATTCTACACACCAACGTGAATAGTCGTTTTGTTGCCACTTCCCCTAATGATTTTAGAAATTCTGATGGAATGTTATCTATCCCTTCTGCCTTATTTGACTGTACGTCCTCCAAAGCTCTTTTAAATTCCGATTCTAATACTGGATCCCCTATCTCTTCTAAATCAACTCTTCTATCACATCAGACAAATCTTCACCCTCACAGAGGCTTTCAGTGTATTCTTTCCACCTATCTGCTCTCTCCTCTGCATTTAACAGTGGAATTCCCGTTGCACTCTTAATGTTACCACCATTGCTTTTAATGTCACAAAAGGTTGTTTTGACTTTCCTGTATGCTGAGTCTGTCCTTCTGACAATCATATCTTTTTCGATGTCTTCACATTTTTCCTGCAGCCATTTCGTCTTAGCTTCCCTGCACTTCCTATTTATTTCATTCCTCAGCGACTTGTATTTCTGTATTCCTGATTTTCCCGGAACATGTTTGTACTTCCTCCTTTCATCAATCAACTGAAGTATTTCTTCTGTTACCCATGGTTTCTTTGGAGCTACCTTCTTTGTACCTATGTTTTCCTTCCCAACTTCTGTGATGGCCCTTTTTAGAGACGTCCATTCCTCTTCAACTGTGTTGCCTACTGCGCTATTCCTTATTGCTGTATCTATAGCATTAGAGAACTTCAAACATATCTCGCCATTCCTTAGAACTTCTGTATCCCACTTCTTAGCGTATTGATTCTTCCTGACTAATGTCTTGAACTTCAGCCTACTCTTCATCACTACTATATTGTGATCTGAGTCTACATCTGCTCCTGGGTGCACTTTACAATCCAGTATATGATTTCGGAATCTCTGTCTGACCATGATGTAATCTAATTGAAATCTTCCCGTATCTCCCAGCCTTTTCCAAGTATACCTCCTCCTCTTGTGATTCTTGAACAGGGTATTCGCTATTACTAGCTGAAACTTGTTACAGAACTCAATTAGTCTTTCTCCTCTTTCATTTCTTGTACCAAGCCCATATTCTCCTGTAACCTTTTCTTCTACTCCTTCCCCTACAACTGCATTCCAGTCGCCCATGACTATTAGATTTTCATCCCCCTTTACATACTGCATTACCCTTTCAATATCCTCATACAATCCAATGAATCACACCTGCAGCCATTCACCATTGTGATACCTCCTTTGCAAGCAATTGAGAAAAAAGAATTTATAACAGAGAAAGGCAGTCCACATTGTAATAATTATTTGTTTATTAACCCGGTAACCAGTTTCACTCTAAGTGAACATCTTCAGACAAGAAACTCTGAAATGTGTGACATAATGGGCTGAATGAACATTTTAGGTTCCCTTCTATACTCATAAAGGACATATGTACCTAAGTGGTGTGCTAATTAAAGAAGATGACTAAATGATGGGACATATTGGAAAAGCCGCACTGGCTGGTTCGGAGATACTACTCCTAAAAGCTAACAACTGTGGTACAATTCAATGAGCTAATACCTCTTAACCAAGTAGAACCTTTGCTTGGGCTAGAGTCACTGGACAGTGTAGACCATGAATAGCTTACAGTCTTTGTTCAGTGTCATCTGGCGACACAGGAAAACCTGCTTCAAAGGCATGTTTGGGGGCAAAGGAGATGTCAAAATGGCCGGGGTGGAATAGTAATAAACCCATGTGGCACTTGGGCCACACACTACACTTCACTGCACTAGTCACTCTACATTGCATGTAGTATTCAAAGTGCTGATACCATGAGAGCGAACCTGGCATCCGGCATCAGGCTTTGTACTCCTGTAGTCACGCACAAGTGCCTCAAAGGCACGCGCAACAGGAAGGCGGAGCAGAAAAATGTGGTAGCCCTGTGTGTGTTAAATGAACTGCAACAGAATATTGACACCGAATGCGGTGTAAGAATTCTACTGTTTGCACCTGCCCCACTGAAGAGTGGTAGACAACAATGTGAACCACATGGCGTTTCACGGGCGAGCTGCCGAGAACACAGCTTGGGGGAGGTGTTGCCTAGTCGGAGCAGCACAAGAGACTGCTGCAGCAATGGTATGGTGTGCTTGGTGTCCAATAAGAAAGACCATCTAAGCTCTTCCTCTGACAGAAGTGACCAGCGAGGGAGTTGGAGAGACTGGCTTCTGGGCTGCACAGCCTGTCATCTGCTGCTACAGGTGGAGGCAATGGAACGAGTCACCACACAATCCCTCCCTCTCGAGAGGAAAACACCTTTGCCATCCACTCAGAGGAGTGTTTGAAGCTGAGTGAAGATGTGTGCTGGGGGCATGCACAAGTTGTTGCTGCTGTGCTCATGCTGTGGTTTCTGGTGAGATGAGGTGCATGGGCAGCTCCTGTGCATGGCATTGGTAGCCTGTGAAGTAGTGTCACTGCTCCAATGGGGCAGGTAATAGTGAAAGTGGTGATAGCAATCTGTTGGGAGTGGTGGGTACCTGTGGAGTCAGGAAGCTGTCTGCATCGGTTGGAGGCTGCAAAAGGAGTAGTGCAGTGGCGACATCAGGGTCCCAGGCACTGGGGGATGTGTCAGTCATGTAGGCGGTTGACTGTGGATCAGAGGTGGCATTGGCCAGTGGTGTGTTGGACGTGGCTTCAGGGATGGTGTCAGCTGGTGGCATGTCATGAACAGTAGAGGGGATGGTGCTGTGACTGGGTCCAGTGGTATTCAGGGGCAGCTCCACCTTGATGGTGCTATGCTCGTTGTTTGGGGGTGCCTCTAGGACGCAGGCCAGCTGAGCCTGTGTCTATGGAGATGGTTGTTGCAACACCAAGTGCAGGCCTGAATACTGAGGATGGAGTGGCAGCTGGTATGCATCCACTGTAAAGTGTGATGTGTGTGCATGCTGTGAGGTCACAGTGGATGAATGTACTGTGCTCACCAGGATGTTGTGGAGGCATTGGTCACAGCTGACTTATGGAGCCCTGGATCTGCTGCACAAAACCTGGGATGGTGCTGTCAAGAGGAAGTGGGGTCATTCCAAAAAATCACCAGGAGTGAATGGCTGTCCGTATACCAGCTTGGCAGCAGTAGTCCCCAGGTCGGTTTTGTGTGTGATCTACATGCCTAGAAGTAGCAGGTTTATGGCAGCTGTCCATTCAGACGAGTAAGATGAGAGGGTGGCATTAAGCTTGCAGAGGAACCACCCCGCCATGCCGTTAGCTGCAGGGTTGTAGCTTGTGGCATAGTGAAAATTGGAGCCATGGGTGGCTGTCTGAGATTGGAAGCAGGCCGAGGTGAACTGGCACCTGCAATCTGTAGTGATGTCACATGGGCAACCGAAGCAGTACACCTAGGTCCAAACAGAAGTGGAAGCCACAGTTTCAGCTGAAAAGTCAGGAATAGTGGTGGTCCCCGGCCAGCGAGTAAATCAGTCAGTAAGTCAGTAATTGTCAGCGGGTATCAATATCCATTAGAGAGGGTAGAGGACCAACTATGTTAAGGTGAACGTGTGTGAACTGGTGTTGTGGAGGAGCGGGGGGGGGGGGGGGGGGGGGGGGGGGGGGCAGCCACAACAGAGGAGTGAACATGCTGTCCAACCTCGACACGTTGGATGCCCAGCCAGATGAAGCATAGTTTCATGAGGGTGGCAGAAGTGTGGATGCTGGGTGTGTGAGGCTGTGGACGCAGTCACCTGTCAGGTTTTGGAAGATGGGAGGGAGAAGGGGGTGAGGGTGATTGTTGGAACCATCAGGTTGTAAAGAACCCATGACGATGTCACACCAGATCTTACAGTCAGAGCCAGGTATGGATCTTAGTTGATGGTTGATGCAGGGCATGGGCTAGGTCCCGATCCTCCTCTTGAGCAGCATCCAGGACATTGTAGTCTAAGGTCTGGGTGATGGCGCAGGAGCAGCTAAGGCAAGTCCACAGTGTTATCAATGCCTTTAATGTCGGTAGTAGTGAATTGTGTGGTATACTCCTGTAGCATAAACTGTTGAGCAGAGATCTGGTGTATGTCTTTCCTGCAAAAACCAGAGGAGACAGGCTGATGGTCTGTGAAGACATAAAAACGTGTCCCTCAACCAAAGATCGGAAACAGCAGTCATCTTTGTGGACTGCGAGCAGCTCATAGTCATGTTTGACCCAACAGCATTGAGCATCAGACAGCTTGGGCGAAAAGAAGGCAAGTGGTTGTCATATGTTGTCCACGTATTGTTGTAGGACAGCCCTGATAGACATTCTGGCTCATGACCACCACTATTGTGAGGGGGCCATTACAGTGGGAGTGGGCCAAAAGGGTCGCATTGGCGATGTTCCATTTTGTTTTTTCGAAATTCTTGATCATGGCCTCAGTCCAAGGGAACACCTTGTTGCCTTTGTTTTTATCACCACAGAGTGCTGTACTGAGGGGCTCTTAGGTGGCAGCAGCATCCTTACAGTGACGCCAAAAAAGGTGACCATGCCAATGAAATGCCAGAGGCCTTTGAAGGTAGTTGGATGTTTAAAGTCTGCTACTGCCTGTACTATCTTGGAGAGGGGTTGGGAGCAGGTAGCAGAGACTAAGTGTCTGAAGAATTCTATCTTGCTCACTCTGAAAATGCATTTTGCCTTGTTGAGGATCACTCCAGTTTTCTGTAGGCAGGAAAACATTTTGCCTAGGTGTTGGTGATGTTCAGTAGGGTCTGTCGAGTAAATAAGTATATCATCTAGGTTGGAAGAACACTCAGGTGTGCCCCAGAAGATGATGTCCAAAAATCACTGTCATGTTTGTGTGGCGTTGCAGAAGCCAAATGTCATGAGTACACTCTCAGACAGGCTGAAAGGCATGATTGTTGCTGTTTTCTCAATGTCCTTTGGGGTTACCGGGATTTGCATGTAGGCTTTAGTGCAATCTACTGAAGCCCAGTGGCTTGTGGAAGAGCAAAGTAAGCCGGTGGCAAGCAGCTCTTTGAACTCCTATTGCGTGATTTTGTGCCTGTGAGGGGGAATGGGACGGCACAGCAGAAAACCAGGGAGCCAGGGGTAGTGGTGATCTATTGCACAGTGTTGTGCTGAACATTCTGGGGGTCGCTGATTGGCTGGATGATTAGTGGAAATTCTGCAAGGAGCTGAACATATGAGCCTGAAACTGCCAGCTGTTTCACAGCAAAGCATGTGGCAGGGCAGGAGCTGCAGCAGACAGTGTTACCATAGGTACTGTCAACCTGATGGTGCTTTGCTACATCGGCCAGTACGCTGTAATAATCAAGAAAGTTAGCACCCAGAATCAGGTCAGTAACATCTTCAACCATAAAGGCCCATGGGCGTTGCGAATGGCTGATTTTTTGGTGGCAGGTGGCAGTGGTGAGGAGGGGTGAGAGGGGGGGGGGGGGGGTGGCAGCTGGTATTTAGGAGTAGTTTGGGTGGAATATGGATAAGTCAGAACTGGTGTCATTGAGGTAGTGGATAGGGGGCTAGCATCAGTCAAATCCCATATGAATAAGTGCTGTGAAGTGGTATAGCAACTGGGTGTGCCTACTACCCGTGGTTGTTGGGGTATGGGGACCAGGAGCACAGATGTCTGCAGTTGGTCACGTTCTTGCCAAACCTCTGATGGTACCAGAGCTGTGCCTTGTTCACTGTGACCTTGGTTGTCAGAGGGGTATTTATAACTGCACTGGCAGGGGTGGCTGTTTTTGCCTGGGCCGGCATTGTATGAGTGAGTGTGAGACTGGTCAGTGGCAGGTGCATGAGGCATAGACAGACAATGCTGGTGGTAAGTGTTGCCATCTTAGAGCTCAGGCACATCAGAATCTGGTAGAGGTCTGGGGCCTGCATGCTAGAGGTTTTGGGCCTGCATGCTAGAGGTCTGAGGCCTTCATGCTAGAGGTATGCGATCTGCATGCTTGGCAGAGGGTCATTAAGAGCAGGTGGCACACGTGAAAACCCACATGTGGTGGCTTAGAGGTTTTGAACAGTTTACCAGCCAAGGTCATTGAATTTCCTAATGATAAATGAGTGTGTGAGGCTAGGGCAGCCTGCATGTGGATGGGAATGCACACAAGCCAGCAGTTTAAGAGCAGGCCTTGGCGGAAGATGCAGTTTGGTGAGTGCTCAGATGTGATCCAGCAAGGTTAGTGTAGCTGCTGGAAGGGGGTGGGTGTGAAATAGCATCCCAGACTTGGTCACTGGTGTTCAGGTTTAAGTGGGCAACAACAAACCTGAATTTTGTTGCATTGCTCATGATAGGGAAACATGCAAAAACTGCCTTGTGGAAGCAAACCACAGATGTGGGTCTCACAGGTTGAAGGGGGCAAGTGCCAGGGGGGAGGGTCCATAGATTTGGCTTGTGCTGGGCACACTGTCCCGTTGGTCAGCTAAGCCAAGTGGTTCTGTAGTGGTGACAGTTGTGTGTGAAGTTCCAAGATCTCCGAAGTGCTTGTAGGTGCTGTGGCGGGAGGGATAAAAGGGGGCTGCTGGATAGAGAGCCCATTGGGCATGACCGCTGTAAGGGTGGGAAAATGTGACAGCGACATTGTGACTTAACAGTACATGCAGTGTGTCGCAGAATGTGGGGTTGTGCTGGCAAGCAATATTGTGGAGAAGTAGGAAGGCAGGGGACACACACACAATGTGGACTGCTCAACACAATCTTCGTCGTGTGTTATTGCAGGAAGGAGTGTTCTGTATGCCGCATCATAACACTGTGGCTCGCCCGGGCGGAGGGATGTGGAGGGGAAGGTGGTACACAAGTGTGGACAGCATATGCAGAGGAGTGCAGGGAGAGATACTGGAGAGGAGCAGTGATGTGCACAAAGGGAGGACATGTGAGCATGTGTGGAGGGGTGCAGGAGAAGAGCGGTGGTGTGTGCGGGGGGTAGTGTATGATAGTGTCTGTATAGGGATGCAGAAGGGGTGGAGAAGGCAAGGAACGGGTGAAGGTGCAAGCAGGACATGTCTGGCCAACCTAATGGGAACTGAATTCGTGACCATGTGAGGTGTGCTAATCATAATAATAAGAAAGAAAAACCAGCATTTTCTGGTAATGAGGCTCAGCACTTTGGTTTAGAGGGGTTCACCAGTGAAGGAATGTTTTAGGTTCTCGTCTGTACTCCGAAGGGGCATAGATATCTAAGAGGTGCTCTGATTAAAGAAGATCTCAATAAGCAATGTGGCATGCTGGAAGAGCTGTGTGGGCTATTCTGACATGTTATTCCTAAAAGCTAACAACCACCATAAAATTCAGTGAGTTAATACCTCTTAATCAAGGAGGCTCCTCACTCAGGGTGGAGTCTCTGGATGGGGTGGACAAATAAATCTGCACGGTACTCCTGGCATGCACTGCAGTTCACTGCAATAATTACACTACATTGCATATAGTATTCCAAGTGCTGATACTGGGAGGGTAAACCAGGTGTCCAGCATCAAGTTTTGTATGCCTGTAGTCAGTGGAAACACCTTGAGGAGACACAGCTCAGGAAAGCAGCGTGGAAAAACGAGTAGCACCCTGCATGTTAAACAAATTATGACAGAACAATGACACCAAATGTGGCATAAGAATTCTGCGGTTCACACACACCGCGCCTGGTGAAATGTGGCAGATGACGATGTGAGCCATGTAGCATTTTGTGAGCAAGGTTGCTGAGAGCATAGCTATGAGCTGTTTCCTAGTCGGAATGGAACAAGATAGTGCTCAAGCGGCAGTTCAGCATGCATAGCATTCAAAAAGTGTGGCCATCTAAGCTCTCTCTCTGGCGGAAGTGATCATTGAGAGTGTTTGGGGGTCGGTTCCCAGTCTGTGCAGCGCGTCATCTGCTGCTACAGTTGGAGGCAATGAAAGGAGTCACAACAGTGCTATGTGTGACAAAACTATTCATGTTAAAAATAGTGATTCAAGCAACATAGTTACAAAAATAAATTGATATGACCTCTGTAGCTGGTTCACAAGGCTGCTGTGAATACCAACAGGTACCAATCACCAACTGCTGACTAGCTAGCAAACGCCAGACATTATAAAGGGGGAAGCTCCAATCACCTTTCCCCACATGATGGGTAATAGAAATGATTAAAATTCACAAATAATGTGTAAACAAATAAAGAAAAACCATACTGTTCATGCAAATGGAATGCTATGTTACTTAAAACCTGCAAATACACTTTAAAAAGCATAAAAGTCCGATGGTGGTAACCAGAAGATAAAAACACTGCCTCTTTTGTGTACTTGTAGAATTATTTTATAATGTACACAGTGTTAGTGTGTCTAGCATAGATGTTACTATCAGCCAATCAAAGATTACACTGCACTGCCAGACACCAACAGTTGCCATGGAGATGCACACCCACTAGTACTGCCATCCAAGGGATGAGTTGTCCTGCAGGCAGGCCATTTGAAACAATGTGTTTTCTGTTTCACACTCAATGTTAGTCAGTGTTTATCCACAAAACTTTTACAAGCAAATACAGACATTCTATTTATTAAAAATATCAAGAACAGTTTAAAAAAAATTATAAGATTATAATAAAGGGCCTATCAAAACACTGCCATTAGTCTAGTATTCAAATAAACTATTCAAGTTATTTTTATGTTGCAGCAGTAACTGACGTGAAAGTTCCACATTCAAATAAGAAGCTAATATATTATGTAGGACCTAAATGGTTATAACAAAAGATGCAAAAGAGTCACGTAAGCACCATAGTGGCAACTAGTCACACTCGTGCCAGTGTAACGATGTGTAACATCCAAAATTTTGCAGTAGGAAAACAAGGTGTGACTCCACAGTCTAAAACACAACCTCAGTACTTGCTTTCATAGACTCACATCAATGTAGTATTAACTTGTTTTACAATATAGTAAAGTCAAAAAAACTATCTAGCTGTGATAGTAGACATCTGACGTTAAGAATTTAGTTAAAACTCTGTTGCTTTAAACATACTATACACTATTTACATTCCAAAAAATGTACGAAAAGTAAAAAACAAAAACAATAAGTAAAACACAGAAGAGCAGTCAGTCCAAGCTATAACAATTCATCAAATAAATCATAAGAACATTTTTCTTTAAAGGTAGTAGGCTTTTTGGAGCGTTATTCAGAATTTTTATACTGTCGTTTGTGAAATGTACTGATTGCTCACTCTTTAACAGGTGCTAGATATAGATTTATAATGGTAACACCTGTGGTATGTTCTTTGAAATGGATATTTAAATTGCAGCCTGTTTGTCTTATGTATAGTTTTTCACAGTTGTTACATTTAATTTTGTAAGCTTGGGCTGGTAAAACTTGTTCTGGTGGTTACCTACAGTGTATTTCAATTTTGTGTAAAGGGAAGCTCTAGTGACACAACTTTATTTATACTTTTCTTTCCAAATAACTGACTTATTGTGAGGGTTTGATGGCCTTGAGTTGCAGGCGGTTAGCCTAAGTGGTTACGGCGATCACTCGCGTAAGCTAGGAAATATGGGTTCGAGCTCTGGTCTGGCACAAATTTTCATTGTTGTCATTCTCTTATACAGCTAATGGATGTTCATATTCATAACTGTGAATACAGTTCATGTGTATCATAATGGCTGTAGTCGCCACAGTGCCTGTTCCTTTGGACATGCATACATGCCCAAAGAAACATTGTGTCGTTCTTCTCAACACAAGCATTGCAATATCATCATATCTGCTAGTGTCCCAAAGTGAGAGCTACCCATAGTCAGTTGATTTCTGTCTTATCATTGAAAGAACAATAGTTAAAGTTCAACACATTTTCTAGCAAAACTGTAAATTCTACTATTCATTCTTTTATGTTTCAACAAATTATATGTGTATGGTCTCTTTAATACAGTTGTTAGTATAAAGGTTTTTAACATCTAACAACATAAACTTTCTGTCATCTGGAATGTCAATATTAAAGACAACATGGGCTAGTTCATAGGTTTTTGGTACCTGAATGTTTGTTCTTAGTAGCATACTACCTTTAATATATTATTTAATTTCTTATTTAGTTTATAAGAGGGGATAATTATTGTTCTTTACAGTCAATGCAATCCAGATAACCATTACGTGCAATTTCGGTTGAGTTTTCAGTGTAGGCAGTTGTGGACTCATCAATTTTAATTCATATTTCTCGTTTGGCATGATCGTAAAGTTACTGTCATCTATTAGCTTTCTGATTTTTGTTTGGAACTTCTTGGTGAGGATGTATTGCTATTTCATAAATGCCATTTTTATTCAAAAGTGTACGATTGCACTAATATAATTATCCTCTCTGATAATGACAAACAAATTGCCTTTGTTCATTTTAGTGACCACAGCTCCACCAACTTAATTTATTATTTATGCTTTTTAAGGTTATAACATCATTATTAAGTTTTCATTTACTTTTTTTCTATTTTGATAAATTGTAAGGCGATTTTGAAGTGATTGAATTTACCTAGTTTTTCTGTTGTAGTGGCTACACTGAAATCTGCAGTGATGTGTCTTACTTTATTTTCCTTTATGTTTGGTGTGATATTGTATTTCAGAGCTTTATGGTTTAGTTGAGTTTCTTTCTTATTAAACTGGATTTAAGAGAGGTTCATGGTTCCTGGATAGCATTCATTCATGTTTCTAACACTGACATGTGGTTTTTAATCAGTATTAATCTGCAAATTAAGTTTTTGAAGATGTATATCTCGTTTGGAGTCCCACATGCTGTCTATCTACGCATTTATCCAGTGCTTAATTTCTAAAATTTTGGGTGCCAGAACACATCTCTTCAAACTTACACCCCCCCCCCCCCCCCAAAAAAATCCCATCCTGGTCCTCCTCCTCTTCCTCCTCCTCTTCTTCCTCCTCCTCCACACGCCATAAAAATCATGTTTCGATTTGTGAAAAGTGTGGTAGAACTTAACATGATAAATCATTTTTTACTGAATACTATTCTGAAATTCAGTTTTGTAAAACATTTTCTAGTAATCAAAACAATAAAACCACAAGATTTAATATAAATAACAGGTGTAACGTTCTTGTAGCTTGATACGTATTGGCCCAAGTTGGTAGTCTTCGTAAGTATGTTATCCCGTTTTCAACTGGCAGTCATAAACAAAAGACAGTTGACAAGAAGATTACCAATATGTACCAGTTACAACATCAGAGTGCAGCTCAACTTGTATATGTTTGCGCGCACACACACACACACACACACACACACACACACACACACACACACACACAAAACATTGAGCATCACTGAAAAAATCACAGGCTTAAAGTAGCATGGTTGTAACTATGTCATTAATGCCAGGTGTGTATACATTATAACATGCTTTTACATTGATATATATAAAAACAAGGTATTGCTAATAAAATGTGAGTCAATGAATGCAAGTATTACCAAGTAGTAGGGTTGTGTTTTAGACCTTGCAGTAGCACCTTGTTCTCCTTCTGCTACATGCTGTGTGTTGTACTTTTTTGCTCAAAAGTATATGAATGACCTGAACTGCATTTTGCCTGATTTTCATGCAGCCCACACAATGTAGCTTTCTTAAAGGTCCTGTAGCCTCTTTGCAGTACAGTGGTTTTGACTATACAAAGTGGTTACCGCAAGTGACCAATAGAGAAAACTGCTCTGTATGGCTATCAGTCCATAGGTAAATTAATACCACTGTTTTCAATATGTTAGGAAACATGTTATTAGAAATTGTAAACTCAGCATAATTATAAAAAGTGACATTTGAAAAGTATCACTATGTACACTAGAATCTGAAATTACTCTCTCTTCCCAAGCATTAATCCCGACTTGTGGGGTCTGCTGTTTTGCTACATCTCCTCCATTTCTCCCTGTTGTTGACATCTTATGGTCTTAAGCCAACAACGTGCATGTCTCCTCTGATGTTGCCAGTTCATCTCTTTCCTAGTCTTCCTCGTGGTCTTGTTCCTCCTGGGTTGATGTGGAGTGCTGTTTTTTCAACTGAGTTGTCTTGCTTTCTCATAACATAGCACAACACCAAACCTTTGCTGGATGTCTGTATTTTTTATGTGGTGATATTGTGTCAGCCCCATGCACCATCGAAACATCTTCATCTCCATGGTGTGTAACATTTGCTCCTGTTGTGTCATTATAGAGCAATACTCAGTCCCATACATAGCGGCTGGATGGAACATGGTCTTATATGCTTTTCCCTTTAGATACTGAGGCATCTTTTTATCGCAGAGGACTCCAGTGACCTGTCTCCACTTGAGCAAAGCTGCATTCACCCTCATCTGAGTATCGAGAGTTGTGTCACAGTCTGAGGTGATGACAGACCCTAGGTACTTAAAATTCATGGTCTTCTGCAGGTCATCTTTGCTGATACTTATGGTGCCTCCGGTTGGGGAGCTGCATTCTAGATACTCTGTCTTCTGGACATTGAGGTGCAGTCCATTTTCAGCCAGTCTGTCCTTCCACGTTTGAACCTGGTGCTAGAGTTCAGGGCAGGCTTGGTCGGCAAGTACCACATCATCTGCATAAAGAAGGGTCCAGGGATGTGAAGTCTGTGTATCGGCTGTTGCCGTATCCATGCAAAGGATGAATAGCAATAGTGAAAGGGCAGAACCCTTATGAACACCCACAGTGATATCGAAGGGCGGAGAAGTTCCAGCAGGACTTCAAACAACACTAGTGAAATAATGGTACAAAAGTTGCACCCAGTTTACATACTCTTCAGGGACACCATGGCAGCGAAGAGCCTACCAAATAACACCTAAGAATTGGGGTCCCTCTCCCTATCCCTCACAAACACCAACCACAACACAACCGTCAACAAACCCCCCGTCATAGCCAACAAACCTAGCCTAGCCACCCTACTCAATCTCCCCATCCCAGCACATACCCCACACAGACCAAATCTCAACTATAACCACAGTCAAATGCCACATATCACCAACCCCAATTCAGTTCTAAACCTCTCATCCAGATCCCTCTCTCCTCCAGAGACATCTGTTCTATCAATAGGCTTAACCTTTAACCCCACACCTAAATTCAACCACACTGCCCTGGTTAAAGATCTCCTCTCATTCACCCGGAACCTCAACTGGAAATATCATTTCACTACCCAAACACAGCCCCCAAAACTAGACCCAGTGTTGAACCTTGTCTAGAACAGTTCCGACCGCCTTCTCAAAGGGATCCTCCTCCCCTCCCCCAAAACCATCCCTTGGAGACATTTCAGGAATTCCTCACATCCAGTGTTGCCTCCCAGTCCTTCTTGAAGAACATCCCGACAACCCCCAACATCACCCCAGCTGAATCCCGTGCCATTAAGCAGCTGAAAACAGACCACTCTCTTGTAATCCTTCTGGCGGATAAAGGCTCCACAACTGTGGTACTTGACCTTGTGGAGTATGTGGCAGAAGGCCTGCGTCAACTCTCCAACATCTCAACCTACAAAGCTGTTACCCAGGATCCCATTCCCTCCATCCAGACTGAGCTGCAGAAAATCCTGAAAATCCAAGCTCCCTCACAAGGCCTTACAACGGCTTCCATAGACTTACTCACTCCACCTGAGCCACATACCCCTACCTTCTACCTATTACCCAAAATCCACAAAGAGAACCATTCTGGCCGTCCCATTGTAGCAGGCTTCAAAGCCCCAACAGAACGTATCTCAGCTCTGGTAGACCAACACCTCCAACCTATCACCCGCAGACTCCCATCCTACATCAAGGACACAAACCACTTCCTAGAACGCCTCAAATCCATTCCCACTCCTCTCCCACCTGAAACCTTTCTTGTGACCATAGATGCTACATCCCTTTACACAAACATCCCACACACCCATGGTCTCTCTGCCCTTGAGCACTACCTCTCCCAACGCCCACCCGAAGATCTTCCAAAAACCTCGTTTCTTATCACACTTACCAACTTCATCCTCACCCATAATTACTTCACTTTTGAAGGCCAGACCTACAAACAAATCAGGGGAACTGCCATGGGAACCAGGATGGCTCCGTCCTATGCCAACCTCTTCATGGGCCGCATGGAGGAGGCTTTCCTGAAGACCCAACAGCTGCTTCCCCTGGCCTGGTATAGGTTTATAGATGACATCTTTGTGGTCTGGACTCATGGTGAAGAAACACTCCTTAATTTCCTCTACAACCTCAACTCCTTTTCAAATCTGAATTTCACCTGGTCCTTCTCCAAAACCCAAGCCACCTTCCTGGATGTTGACCTTCATCTTGTTGAAGCTCACATCCACACCTCTGTCCATATCAACCCCACCAACAAACAACAGTACCTTCACTTTGATAGCTGCCATCCATCCCACATCAAACGATCCCTTCCCTACAGCCTAGGTATTCGTGGCAAATGTATCTGCTCCAGTGATGAATCCCTCAACAATTACACCAATAACCTGACCAGTGCTTTCCTCTCCCGCAACTATCCTGCAGACCTTGTCCACAAACAGATCTCCCGAGCAATACATTCCTCCCCGTCCAACAACAATATTCCTACCCTCAGACCACACAGAAGTATCCTCCTTGTCACCCAATATTATCCTGGCCTCAAATACATCAATAAATTACTCCGCCAGGGATATGACTTTCTCAAGTCAACCCCTGAAATGAGATCATCCCTTGACAAAATTCTCCCCACACCACCCAGAGTTGCCTTTCGTCGTCCCCCTAACCTCCGTAACATCCTTGTTAAACCCTACAATATTCCCAGACTACCTTCTCTACCCAGCGGTTCCTACCCCTTTAACCGACCCCGCTGCAAAACCTGCCCCATGCATCCCCCCACAACCACCTACTCCAGCCCCGCTACTGGTAAAACATACACAATTCAAGGCAGGGCCACGTGTGAAACTACACATGTCATTTATCAGCTGACATGCCTGCACTGCACAGCCGTTTACATTGGTATGACAACAACTAAACTGGCTGAGCGCATGAACGGACATAGACGAACTGTCCGCCTAGGAGATGTACAATACCCAGTAGCGGAGCATGCCCTCCAGCATAATTCTAGGGACCTAGGAACCTGCTACACCGTATGTGCCATTTGGCTTCCCCCTCCCAACACCAGTCCCTCAGAACTGCGGAGATGGGAACTTGCACTCCAGCACATCCTTTCATCCCGCCATCCCCCTGGACTGAACCTACATTAAACAACCTCACTCCCATTTACTTTTTAGTCTTCTCCTCTTTCCCTTTCCTCTTTAGCCATTCATCCATCTTTTCATCCTACTTCTTTATACTATATACCTCTTTACTTCTGTATGCATCCTCTTTGGTTTGAAGCTGGCACAGTACCTACAGTAGAATATCTTTGGCTTCCCTCTGACAACCATGCCTCCATCCTTGCTACCTTCCCTGTTTTCCTTTCCCTGTTGCTTCATAACCTGGGTTGTGAGTAACTAAATCCACTTTCCCTTCTTCCCTTTCTTTCCCCTCTCTCCTCCCTGATGAAGGAACATTTATTCCGAAAGCTAGGAACTTAAATTTTCGGTTGTTTTTGTGTTTCTATCAGCTGTACTGAGCTGAGGTAAGTACTGGCCAGCCCCTCTATCTCTTTGTTAGTAATTGTTTCACATCTTTATATGAGATTTTCCATTAATTAGTACAATCATAATTTCACGTTTTGGCCTGCCACAGATGGCAGTGTAGCACAAAATATTTTTGTGTCTGAGATCTAGACTGGGTGTCCACTTCTGAACACTTTGTGCCACAGAATCTGCCCGCAACACAATGATCACTGGCACTGACTATGGCCATCGGCTGCTCTTCACCCAAGTGTCACATGTCTGTCTCAGTGATGGCTGCAATCTACAGCCTATGCTGCTGCTGTCATTTTGACTAGTATAATTCTATTCATTTTGCTGTATAAGTTTCCATGGATAAATACTTTGATATAATGAGTGAAATAGTGCAGTGTGTCTTCGATGGAAATGCAGATAGGTCATCTGACATTGTATTCTGTGAATGGAATTAAGAAAAAATGTAAGCTGGTCAAAAGTGATGTAGTATGTATTCTACTAGATTTTACCAAAACTGCTTGTTTTGGAGATGTTGAGTGCGGAATGGTGTGAGAACGTAATAGTAGGTAATGCACATGTCCTAAAATTTAGGCACAGGGATGACAAAGTTATTCATGTAACAGTTGTTTGTGCAGCACATGGCATAAGAATCTTTGAAGCATATAATCTACCACCATGATTAAAATGTACGAGAAAATCCAATTGAGTTGTACATTTTTATAACTATCTTATGGTGAAAGTTTGTTATAATGAAAGAAAAAGGTAAACTGTTTGTTTCTGTCACAGTTGGGAAATTATTCATGTGGACAACCGTTTTCAGCTGCGAGAGGCCATCTTTACATCCCTAATAGTTGGATTCAATGGAATCAATGGGAATCAATGACATTTGTCACAGTGATGGTGGCCCTAACATTGAAATAGAAAAGAACAATACTTTTGCCCATACAGAAAGAAATTAACTACAAAACCAACTTACCCAAGTGTCATGAAGTAATAATATATGGTGCACTTTTGATTTGTGCAACCAGGTGCCATATACAGATAGCATTTCCGTACTCTTGCCATAAAATGAAAACATGGTGGTGAAAGTAGCGTACAAGAAAACTTGATAAACAAATTATTTGATGTCACACAGTAATCAAATTTTGTATTCACAGCAAAAATGTGTCTTGTCTGATGTAGACAAAAATGTAAAGGTATCAAAAAATGTGCAATTCTGCTATTACATACATTTTTCATGTCTACATAAACAATTTAGGAGACAATCTGAGCTGCTCTCTTAGATTGTTTTCAGACAATGTCTCTGTCTAGTAAAGTCACTGGGAAATCAAACCAAATGCAAAATGATTTAGGCAAGATATCTGTATGGTGCGAAAAATCTCAATTGACTCTTAAGTAATGAAAAGCTTGAGGTCATCCACATGAGTACTAAAGAGAATCTGTTAAGTTTGGAGCACACGATAAATCACACAGACCTAATGGCTGTCAATTCAACTAAATATGTAGGGATTGCAATTACGGCCAGTGTAAAGTGGAATGATCAGATAAATAATGTTGTAGGGAAGGTGAAGGAAAGACATTGTTTTATTGGTATAACACTTAGAAGATGTATCAGGTCTACTAAAGAGGCTGCCCACACTACAATTTTCCATCCTCTTCTAGAGTACTGCTGAGCAGTATGGGTTCCATACTAGATACGATTGACAGCGGGCTTCAAAAAAATTCAAGGATGGGCAGCTCAATTTGTTATTATTGTGAAATAGGGCAAGATTGTCTTGGATACTAAACACACATTGACAAGACAGTCATTAAAACAAAGGAATTTTTTGTTTCAGCAAGGTCTTGTCACAAAATTTCAGTCACCAACTTCCTCTTATGAATGAGAAAATATTTTGTAGATGCTATCCCACGTATGGAGAAATCATCATTGTAAAGAGAAATCACAGCTTGGATGGAAAAGTTGAAATGTTTGCTCTTCCCATTGCTGTTTGAGAGTGGAATGGTAGAGAAATAGTCTGAAAGTGGTTCAATGAATTGCAGAGTAGTTGTGTAGATATAGATGTAGATGTAAGACATTCAATCTGTTTGTGTGTAATCCCTGAGAAAATAAATTACTTTTGTCAGCAAAGAAGCTTATCATAATACATTGGAGTTGATAACAAAGTCTAATGCTGAGATGCTATACTCTGCAGAGTAACAGCTTTTCTGCAGGTATCAATAGCAAAAACTATTACTCTGATAATTTCATTGTTTTCAAATATTCATTTCCTCAAAGCTGTACCTTCAAAGAACCATTCTACTCTGATTTGTTAGCTGCCCTATTGACCAAATAGTTGTTTCATCTTGAGCTATTCTTGTTGTCATGGTCTTCATCCATGCTAGTCCATCATTTGCAGCCTCCTTCATGTCTGTGTAACTACCATAACTTACATCCTTTTGAACTTGTATACTGTACTCAAATCTTGGTCTCCCTGTACAATTTTTGCCTCCCACACTCTATTTTCTTACTGAATTGATGATTCCCCGAAGCCTCAGGATGTCCTATCAACTGGTTACTTCTTTTAGTCAAGTTGATCTGCAGATTACTTTTTCCCCAAATTGATACAGTACCTCATCATTATTTATTCAATATATCCATCCAATTTTAAATAGTCTTCTGTAGCATAACATTTCAAACGCTTCGATTCTCTTCTTGAGTGAACTGCTTATTGTTCACATTTTGCTTCCATGCAAGATTACATTCCACACAAATATATTCTTAAAAAGTATTTCTACCACTTAAATTGTTGAATGGTGTTACCAGTTTTCTCTTTTTTGGAAAAGCTTTTCTTTGCTATGACCAGTCTGCATTTTATTTGCGCTCTACTCCAGTCATTGTCAGTTATTTTGTCAACCAAATAGCGAAACTCGCATACTATTTTTAGTGTCTTATTTCCCACAGTATCACCTGATTTAATTCAACAATGCGTAACCCTTAATGTAATTTTGTTGATAATCATCTGATAACCTCTTTTCAAGTCAATGTTCATTCCGTTCAACTTTTATTCCAACTCCTTTGCTATCTGTCAGAATAATAATGTCACTGACAAACCACAAAGTAGTTGTTTCTGCTCCCTAACTGTAATTCTCTTTCCAAATTTCTCCTCAGTTTTTTTTCTGCTTACTCAATATACAGATTGAATAACACTGGGGAGAGACTACAACCCTTTCTCATTCTCTTCTCAGTGTCTCACTCCCTTCTCAGCTACTACTTCTGTTTCATGCTCTTCGATTCTTATAACCATAGTCTGGTTTCTGTGAAAGTTGTTTCCTGTAATTTACTTCTGCCATCTTCAGAATTTTAAAGATTGAATACCAGTCAACATTGTCAACAGCTTTCTCTAAATCTACAAATGTTATAAATGTAGATTTGCCTTTCTTGAGTCTGTTTTCAAAGATAAATCACTGGATTAATATAGCTTTGTGTGTTCCTACACTGCTCCGGAACCCGAACTGATCTTCCCCGTGATGAACTTCTACGTGTTTACAGTCTTCTGTAAATAATTCTTGTCAGCATTTTGTAATCATTGCTTCTTAAACACTTGGAAATTACACTTAGATTATTTGCTTATGAATTTTCAGATATACTCAAATGACATCTTTCAAGCATAAAAACTGAAGATATCTTTCAAGCATAAAAACTGAAGATATCTTTCAAGCATAAAAACTGAAGATATCTTTCAAGCATAAAAACTGAAGATATCTTTCAAGCATAAAAACTGAAGATATCTTTCAAGCATAAAAACTGAAGATAACTAGTTGACAAGTTAAAAGGCGACTGTTGAATGAACATGTCAATTTGCAGTGTGCTTAATGAGCATGTCAATTGGTAGTATGCTTAAGCCAGGAGGTAACAGTTGTAACCTCTGCTTCATAGGAGGCCTACCTAAAAAAAACTCCCCTGCTCTTAATTTGTGGTGTAGAGGTCAAGAATGATTGTCCTGCCTACACCTTAGTTTGTTATCCTAGTTACTTAAATGGCAATAAAACTCAGTGGGGAAATCATGTGCTACTTTGCAGTCTCCCAGCATGCAACCATCTATCAAATTTATTTATGGTAGCCCTTCCTTGACTTTGCAGTATGTGAGACTCACTTGATGCTTTCTTGTCATCTTGATGAATATTCTGAATGATTCCAATTGAAGATATGACTAAGTGATTACAATCTACCATAGGCACTGTGAAAGTAATGAGAAAAAGTACACTGCAGTGGTGTCTTATTGGCTTAGCAGTAACATGCTTGGCTTCTGAGTCACTGGAGGCCTTACATTTTGATTGATATCTTGCAAGTGAAATGCTGCAGTCCGTCGATTTTTTATTTGTTCTAATTATTTGATTTGCAAACAGGCAGAACAAAATTCAGTAACTGAATCTGAAGAGAAGCTCTGCATCATGTGTCATTTCACAGCCTTGATTCAGTTGTAGGTGTAAGCATTACTGCCTCCTTTAGAAATATTGAGTTACAACAAAGGCTCTGAAAACACTTAAAGGAATTGTGAATTCTTGCATTCTCTCAAGCCACTCCAGCAATCTGCATATGGAAATAAGTGTAGAATGGAACTGACAACATAGTAGGAAAAGTTTGACAATGCTGTATCTTCCGCCTGTTTTGGGTTTGCATAAACTGTCCATCAAGATTCACTTCATATTTTCTTATCATCTTGCAGAAATATTTAGAATGATTACCATTTGAAATGTGACACTGATCAAGTACAAATCATTGTTTGAACCCAGGATGGATGTTTCACATGAAAGAAATGAGAGAAGGTGTGCTCCCATGGTGTCTTAGTGGCTTAGCACTTGGCTTCTGATTCACAGGAGGCCTTACATATTGGTTCATATCTTGCTGGAGAAATGCTGCAGTTCTCACATTTTTTTCCATTTTCTTTATTTGATTTGTGAATGGCCAGAACGAAATTCAGTAATTGGTATTTAATAGAAGATGTTAAAAGAAGCTCTGCATCATACACCATCTCACAGATTCAGTATTTTGTAGGTGGGAGTATAAGTTCCTCCTTTGGAAATAGTAAGTTACAAGAAATGTTCTGAAAAGTCTTAAAGGGAGCATTAAAATTAGTTATTTTTGTTTTGTTCCTCATTTAGGGAATCACCATCCCAGACAAAGGTTAGGCAAGCAATGAACACACTGAATAACATTTGTCTATGGTAAATCTGAAGTGAAAAATGTATGTGTTAGCAGAATTGCACACTTATTGATATCTTTATTTTTGTGTCTGCATCAGGTGAGACACGTTTTATACGAACACAAAATTGTATTACTGTATAATATCAAACAATTTGTTTATCAAGTTACTTGTACTTTCACCACCATGTTTTCACATTATGGCAAGAGTACTGAAATGTTATCTGTATATGACACCTAGTTTCACAAATCAAAAGTGCACAGTGTATTATTACTTCATGATTTTTGGGTGAGTGGGTTTTGTAGTTACTTTCTCTGTGTATGGGCAGACTTATTGTCCTTTTCTATTTTAATGTAAAATCCACCATCATGTCAATAAATGTGACTGATTCCACTGAAGCCAACTAGCACAGATGTAAAGATGGCATTTCACATCAGAAAACAAAACAGTCATCACCACTTGAATCATTTCCTAACTGTGACAGAAACAAACAGTTTACTTTTTACATTCATTACAACAAACTTTCGTAATAAGACAGTGTATAATTCAGTTGGATTTTCTGGTACATTTAGTCGTGGTGGTAGATTATACACATTAAAAATGTTACAAGAGTAACTTTCCCATTTTATAAAATTTGCATTAGCAACAGCTACAGTCCCATGCTCTCCCAAACTCGGCATCTCCAAAACAACCAGTCCTAATAAAATCTGAATGTATCATTTTCAATTAGCTTATGTTTTTCATATCTCTTTTTATTGAATACAAAGTCAGACAATCTTGTACCATGGGTCGAGTGTTACCTCTGATTTAAAATTATAGGGTGCCCTTTGATTCTGTGTACCGTCTCTTCCCACTTGTATTACATCTTTCACAGTGCATTCATTACTGGGAATCGCATGTTACACCATTATTGTCAAGTGCTTCATCGCAGAATTACTGGACTCTACATACACCCCATGTTTTATAGTCAAATGAAGATGCTGACATGTGCCATGATGGTTAACTGTGGCTATAAGTTGTGTTGCACGTCTGTTTACGATTTCACAATTTAAATTTTCTGTAGGTTACAAATGTTGAGTACTGTATTTAGGATTGTTTTTGTAATGACTCATTGTGCATTATTTTGCTTTTTTTGTTGATGGTAGACACCAGTAGATACTCTGTTAACGACTAAAAGTGCTTGTGTAATAAAAATTGAGTAATACAGCAGTGTGCACATGATTTTCAACAATTTTTAAAACCTGTGAATCATTGCCTCCTCATAATAAAGTCCAGTTGACTACTTTAAATGTTCCCCTAAGGAAATGCTTGAATGTACAAGAATTGACTCAGTAGAAAGATAAAGTCATCGTGGAGGAGGAACGCATGGCTAAGTATTGAGCAGCAGAGCAAGAGAAAGTTCTAAACTCGAGTCATAAGTTCAACAGACATGGAGTCTCTAGTGTCTAACTGAACCAACATGGGTGACACACTGTGCTGCCTTGTATACAAGCTCACTGCTTTCCCCGCCACCCAGTGGCCCTTTGAGTTTTGATAAAACAAAGTTGCCCCTCATGTCAAGTTGCTTTCCATCTTCTAGCTCTGAGCTTTGCTGACAGGCATTACTGGCAGAACACACACTGTGCATTAGCAGTTCCTCAATGCTGAGCATGCTCTGTGTCCTGTGACAGCACCTAACAGTTACTGCTGGATATTTGCTCTTCTAAACAGCTTTGCATACAAGCAAACCGGTTGTGTCTGTACCTGTGATTACTTGCGCTTTAGGTACAGGGGCTATGCATGGCTCAGTTTAAAAAGAATCGCTTGATACAGTCATAGGGTCGAGTCCTGCACATCTGCTTTCATGCCCCACAGCTAATTTGCTGCAAATAGTAACCTGTAGCTCTGATTGTGCAGTCAAATAGTTTATACATTGGCTGGAATTGCGAGTTAATAAAATATACAGAAATACAAAATAAAAGTTAAATGAATAATTTAATAACAATAATTCTACTCTAATAGTTGTAATTGATGTAGTCCACAGAGAATTATCTTGAACAATGTTGATTCAAGAAAGGACATCTCAAAGAAACAGGAAGTGATCCTACAAAACTCAATTAAAATACGGACAGAAAACATCCTCATCAAATACAGTAAAGTTATGTTAAGAGTTGTTACGACAATGAT
Organism: Schistocerca gregaria; assembly: GCF_023897955.1. Taxonomy (NCBI): domain Eukaryota; kingdom Metazoa; phylum Arthropoda; class Insecta; order Orthoptera; family Acrididae; genus Schistocerca; species Schistocerca gregaria. Next base: position 868,548,457 of record NC_064922.1, read on the forward strand.
AGCAAAATCCTCAAACTAAGTAGTCATCAAAGACTTGCAAAAACTAAGTCAATTTCATGACCACAATATGTGAAATATTTATCAGATCAAAATAGTTCAGAGTTCAACATTATGATTCAGAAATTTTCATATCCAGTACAAAGATTAGTAACTCATTCTCTGTCTGTTCTCCGTTCCGCAAATCAAGCAACAAAAGTTGAAGTCTTATTCTGGAACACATTCAGAATTAATGTGTAGTAGTGGTCATTCACTGCCCGGAATCAATTACCTACATGACTGAAGCACGCACATTACCTCAGGCCTTCTTCAAGAGCTCAACATAAAGGGTCCAGAGTCGCTCCCTTGAGTTCTTCACTCTAGAAATCCCTACAGCAGTGTTCTGCACTGTCCAACTGTCATTGCTGAATGCCATCTCCACCAAAAATACATCATTCTCAAGCTTTACAGACATGATGTGATTCAGGCTGGCCACTTCCTGGACTAAACTAATTTATTACAACAATATTTAATTAAAGAAATGTCATAAACATTTTTGTTATTCTCAGATCATATACAGTAAACATAAGTACTAATTGGTTCATAAATAATTAAGCCAGTATTCTTACACAAATGCGCTCATCATAAATGACTACAAATTATTATGAAGTATTGTTTAAACTATTATTTATGTTTCTTGACAGAAGTCTCTTTTGGTACTCTTTACAGTAGTGGTGTTAACTAACACAATTCACTGGCCACTTTTAAATTAGAAAAGGTTTTTAATAGTACTTGCAATCAACAATTAAATAAGTTACTGGCAAACAGTAAACTATGCACTAAATAAAAACACAAGTATGACAAAATATGAGGCACTCATTCCGCATTCATTTGGTGCATAGATGTGGAGAATACGATTTTCTGACAAACATTTTCATAATGTAAAAGGTGTATAAGATGTCATAAATCAATAAATAAAATAGATACAGATACATAGTATTCAGGGATATAGCTATAATGCAATTCTTTCGTCTGAGATAACTTTGTTGAAAACACATGAAGCGATTTCAAGTTTCTAATTCAGATGGCCATTCTGAAAATGCTTATTTGCTATGAGATATTAACTTCTGTAGTTTTAAAGATATTGAGGTATTATTGTGACACTTGATGCAACTCATTTTCCTGAGATCATAAATGTGTTCAGATTTGCATTGATATTTAGTGTGAGTTATTGTCAAACCTCAAAATAGCTGTAACTTGGTCATCTTTAACAGTGTCTGATACTCCACCATTTCCTGGAGCATATTCTGCAGAAAAGTAGTGCAATTCATCAGCCATCCAAATTTCCACCTTTGCGATTTACCCATTTCTGGTGATGCACTCATTGTCTCTGTACATGGCTGGCTGGAAACGTTCAACTACCCAGGCTGGCCACAGCACCCCCCGGGCTGTGCACCCGCTGGTATTCAGCCGTACATCAAATTCCCCTTAACTCTTAAAATTCTGGATGGCCAATTAGTTCACCTAGATATGCATAATGTTACAATCCCAAACCACAAAGGCTACTCTCTTCCTTCAACCACTCCTGATACACACATACTTTGCTAACAGTTTTTTGGTAGTTTAAGGGCTGAAGGCTTCCAAACACAACGCTTGAGCAATCTCTCCAACCTCATCCTTTAAGGCATCTGGCTGTTAAGCTGCTAGCCAATTCAGCCAGACTTGCTACTGCATTCACTCTCAGGCAATGCAACAGAAGAACTGAAATCACACAATTTGTGGGCCTTGGTGCTAAATGAAGCAAACAACACCAAATCTTCAACAGTACGAGCTCCATGATACATGCTGGTGAGACTCCATGATGATCTTTATCTGTGGTCAGATGACATCAAAACCCAATCATTGCACAGTTACGTATAAATTGTTCAACTTGCTGAGTTTGTTTAGTTCGAAAATCAACTCTGAGTATTTCTCCAGCATTAGGAGATGAAACATTAAGCATAGAAACATGCACTAGTTCGTGACCTAATACCCACATAACTAAAATCAACGAGAATGTTAATACTGGCTTTGACAGCTTACTGCATTGTATGAATAACCTCAACATCTTGTAATATGTTTTCGAAGCCTGTATGAATTGTTGAAAGGACATCATTTTCTATTTATAGCTGTAGAAGTTTCTAATCTGCTATTGCAATTTTGGCATTACACCATTTTCAAGCATAAATATTTTGACAAATTATATCACAGATATAAGTAACAGTACCTGTAGACAATTTGCACCACTTCATAGCAAGGGAGGCAACAGCAGTTATCACTTAGTTAGTAACATAATGCTTAAGCCCGTGCTTTTTGCATGTAGCTTAAAATAATGCTGTAGCCTGTATGTTAATAGCACAAGTTTATGTATTATGTTACTTATGTCAGTGATCACAGCTGTTACTAAGTAGTACACAATCAAACAAAAGGTATCTATGGATGTTAAGTCATGTCTATGCCATCTTTGCCTAAAACTTGTCTGGGTTTATATGATACCAAATGTGCAATGCTGAACAATTGCATTACACCACAATTGCAATAGTAGACAAAAATGTTCTGCAGCCAAAAGTGAAAAATTATATTCAGTATAATATTGTCTTAAGGATTGTATTACACTCAGGAAGATAGGATAGTCAACCATTTTTATGTAATGGAAGGATCAAAGCTGCTTGCAGTACAGGGAACTGACCAACAGTATATCTGCTGAGAGCAACAGATCTTGTGGCCCTTGCTGTTGTTTACACCTATGTTTTTTTTTACTGTTTTAGGTATTTAACAATGATCAGTATTTGAAGACAGCATTGAAGTGTGGCGATGTTGTATGGAATCGTGGCTTGTTGACAAAAGGATATGGACTTTGTCACGGAGTTGCAGGAAATGCATACACTTTCCTAACACTGTATCAGCTGACTAATGTAAGTTCAGAAAAATACTATACATTTCTAGAATTAATCTTTCACACTGCAGAAAAGTGCGTGTTATTTTGAAATCTCCTGACAGTTTAAATGTGTGCCAGGCCAGGACCCAAACCAGGAATCTTAACTTTTGCGGACAATGCTCTTATGACTGAGCTATTCAGAGTAACCTCACACCCCACTTTCACAGCTTTAGTTCTGTCAGTATCTCTCCAGTAAAATATGCAGGAGAACTTCTTTGAAGTATGGAAAGTAGGAGGGAGGTACTGGGGCCGGTGAAGCTGGGAGGGTATGTCATTAATTGTGCCTGGATATCCAAGTCAGTAAGAGCATTGGTTGTGAAAGGTAAGGTTTCAGGTTCATACTGATCCAGCATACAGTTTTAATCCCTCGGCAAGTTTCAAACCCATATTGTTTGTTTTTTTATGCCACAGGAAGATGAAAAAGAAAAATGATAAAAGTCTGTGCATGCAGTTACTTTTTTCTGATAGTAGCTTTTGGTGGACTTCATTTTTCTGTGTTAACTTACTTGTTTTCAGATTTTTTGTCATACAATGAATGTTGCAAATATTGTTGCTTTATATGAAATATTATGCTTGTACAGTACACTGCCTGACAAAAAAATTCAAGCATGCACAGGGTGAGGAGGAAATGTAATGTAACTTCACTGGTTGAGAGGGTATATGATATTATTTTAGGGTGATTACAAAATCAAGTCAAATTTATAAAGCTCTTGGCAGTATTAGCCCACTAATAAATATGACGTTTCATATCCTCTGTCTTTGATGCATCCACTTCTTTGGTTACTAAGCCTTTATATCTTCTCCTGGGGCAAGCTAGTCCACAACTGTTGTAAATGATCCTAGATATTGTGGATACTGAAACCGGAGCACACGTTCTATCAGGGACAGACCCTCAGCATCACATAGACACGTCATAGAGGCATTTGTCATGTGTGGACAGAAGCATTGTCCTGTCGAAAAATGGCACCACAGAACTGTCACTTGAGAGAGATCACACGAGGATGCAAGATGTTATATTTTTGCACTGCCAGAGTTCCCTCAGTCACAGTTAGCCCTGACCTGAAGTCATATCTGATGGCTCCCCACACCATGACACCAGAAGCAACACCTCTGTGTCTCTACAAAATGTTGGGAGAATGGGACGTCTCTCCAGGTCGCTGCCATACTCGTTGACAGTGGTCATCCTGGGTAGTGCAGAACCGCGATTCATGCTGAATGCAGTGCAACACCATTCCACGCTTTCCAGTCACAGCACAACTCAAATGCAGTTGTCTGTGTTGTGGTGTTAATGGCAGCTCTCGCACAGTACGGTTATTTACTAGTCCAGCTATTGCTACTCCCTGACCAATAGCACAGAATGTTGTATCTGATACTTGTTACTGGATGGCAGGCCCAGATGTGGTGTGCTTATGACGGACTCAGTGCACGGTACGGTGATCCTTCCTTGCGGTGGTCAGTTATGGTCAACCACAACCTTGATGATGAGTATGCCTGTTCTCACATCCCCGTGAGGTACAACATCTGGTCACTGACACATCCGAATGCTCCACAAATATGGATATTGAATGATTCAACCAGCCAAGTGCAGACTCACAATAAGGTCCCCTTTCTAACTCTGTCAGGTGGAAATAATGCTGTCTCACATGAGTACATAGTACCTCTGCTTCTTGCCACAGTGGTAACTCAGCATTTGGTGCTATTCACAAACCCTTGTGATACTCTGCCGGACCTGATAACACCAATGGACTTTGATGACCATTATACCTGTCATAGAAAATTTCAACTCTAATCATTGATCATTACCTCTCATTGGCTCACTGACAGTTGAGATATGAGGTTTTCTTCTTAATAATGCAATAAAAAGATCTTTGTTTTTATTTTTGAGATGTCAGCTTTACATACTTGTGTGTGAGAAATTATCACAGGATAATTTTTCATGAAGTTTCTTAGGAAGATAATCATGTTGAGAAAATTAAAGTCAATCTGATAGCAGAAATATATGCTTTCAAAGAAGTTTGTAAGTGCAAAAAAAAGTCCTCCATATCTTTTCGTTTGCAACAATCTGACACTAGTTGGTGAATAAATCTGTATGAAGAAAGAAAAAGATGTAAAATAGTATCTGCTATTCTCATTTTATTGCCAGATGAAATTATTAACAGACCTTTTCTTTTTTGCAGGATACAAAGCACTTGTATCGGGCTTGCATGTTTGCAGATTGGTGCACAACGTATGATAAGAATCAGAACAGAGTACCTGATCGTCCTTACTCACTCTTTGAAGGTACGAATTTGCAGTAGTATTAAAACGCATAACAATGATGATTTTGGATATCTGAGATAATGTTCTTAATAAATTAAGCATGATTCAAAATAGTGTTTAAGTGCGATCATACATTGGTGCTGCTGCTCGCAGTGTGGTTTCAGTTGCTTGAGACTGCAGTCGTGCGTGTGTGTGTGTGTGTGTGTGTGTGTGTGTGTGTGTGTGTGTGTGTGTGTGGGGGGGGGGGGGGGGGGGGTGCGTGTGTGTGCTTGCCTGTGTGTGCATATGTGTGTGTATTGGTGAAGGCCTATGGCTGAAAGCTTTAATTTTGAAAGTCTTTTTGTTGTGGCTATCTGTGATTCAACATCTCCACTACCAGGTGTACTGATATGAAATGAGCGTTAAGATACAAATGTGTCGATAGGGAACATTTGTTGTGAACTAGCCTTAATATATCTCTTTGCCTTTACAAATGTCTGCTTGTGTCTGTATATGTGCGGATGGATATGTGTGTGTGCAAGTGTATACCTGTCCTTTTTTCCCGCTAGGGTAAGTCTTTCCACTCCCGGGATTGGAATGACTCCTTACCCTCTCCCTTAAAACCCACATCCTTTCATCTTTCCCTCTCCTTCCTTCTTTCCTGATGAAGCAACCGTGGGTTGCGAAAGCTTGAATTTTGTGCGTGTGTTTGTGTGTTTGTGTTTATTTGTGTGTCTATCAACATACCAACACTTTTGTTTGGTAAGTTACATCATCTTTGTGTGTCTATATATATATAAAATAGAAAGAAACTTCCACATGGGAAAAATATATTAAAAACAAAGATTCCAAGACTTACCAAGCGGGAAAGCGCCGGCAGCCAGACACATGAACAAAACACACAAACACACACACAGAATTACGAGCTTTCGCAACTGGCAGTTGCTTCGTCAGGAAAGAGGGAAGGAGAGGGAAAAATGAAAGGATGTGGGTTTTAAGGGAGAGGGTAAGGAGTCATTCCAATCCCGGGAGCGGAAAGACTTCCCTTGGGGGAAAAAAAGGACAGGTGTACACTCGCACACACACACACACACACACACACACACACACACACACACACACACACACACACACATCCATCCTCACATACACAGACACAAGCAGACATATTTAAAGGCCATGTCTGCTTGTGTCTGTGTATGTGCGGATGGATGTGTGTGTGTGTGTGTGTGTGTGTGTGTGTGTGTGTGTGTGTGCGCGCGTGTGTACAACTGTCCTTTTTTTCCCCTAAGGGAAGTCTTTCCGCTCCCGGGATTGGAATGACTCCTTACCCTCTCCCTTAAAACCCACATCCTTTCATTTTCCCCTCTCCTTCCCTCTTTTCTGACGAAGCAACTGACAGTTGCAAAAGCTCGTAATTCTGTGTGTGTGTTTGTGTGTTTTGTTCATGTGCCTGTCTGCCGGCGCTTTCCCGCTTGGTAAGTCTTGGAATCTTTGTTTTTAATATATTTGTCTATATATATATTATGACATCTGTCAAAGATATTTAGTATACATCTAGTCATGGAACAAACAACATCATATGTTTTCACCGTGTTAACAATGTCGAATTTTGTACCAGAAAGTGATGAATTGCGGAAAGCATTAATTTTTTGTTTTCATTTGAAAAAAAGTGCTGCAGAGTCTCATGAATGGTTGTTGAGGCATATGGTGATCATGCTCTATCAGAAGCAACATGCAAAAGATGGTTTCAACAGTTTATAAATAATGATTTTGATGTAAGAAATGAAAATGTGGAAGACCCCCAAAAAAGTTCAAAGACACCGAATTGCAAGCAATATTGGATGAAGATGATACTTTGAGTCAGAATCAAATGGCAAGAATGCTAAATGTTGCACAACAAACAATTTCTGACCATTTGAAAGCTATGGGAAAGATCGAAAGTGTGGAAAATGGGTGCCACATGAATTGAATGAAAGACAGATAGAAAACTGAAAAAAACATCTGTCAAATTTTGCTTCAAATACATGAAAGAAAATCAATTCTGCATCGAATTGTTACTGGCAATGAAAAATGGATTTATTTTAAGAATCCTAAATGGGAAAAATCATGGGTTAATCCTGGACAACAATGAACATTGACTGCAAAAACAGATCGATCCGGCAAGAAGACAGTGCTCTGTGTTTGGTGGGATCAGAAAGGAGTGGGTATCATGAGCTTCTAAAACCCAGTGAAACTGTGAAAACTAATTGCTACAGACAACAAATGATCAATTTGAACTATGCATTGATTGCAAAAAGACCAGAATGGGCCAGAAGACATGGCAAAGTGCACCTGCACACAAAGCAAAACTGGTTCAGGATACAATCAAAACACCTATCTGGGAGCTGCTACCCCCACCCACTGTATTCATCAGACTTGTCCCCTTCCAACTACCATTTATTTTCCTCAATGGGACACACATTGGTTGAGGAACACTTCAATTTCTACAGAGAAGGCGAAAATTAGGTGTCTGTATGGTTTGCTTCTAAAGACAAACATTTCTATTGGCTTAGTGTCCACAAATTGCCAGAAAGGTGGTCAAAATGTATAGAAAGCAATGGTCAGTACTTTGAATAAAATGTTTTTACTTTTCAATTCAAAATTAGTGTTTCATTTTCTCAAAAAAATGCTCATTTCATACCGGTACACCTGGTATATGGTGAGCAGCAGCTTTCCTTCTCAAAAGTGTGTGTGTGTGTGTGTGCGTGCGAGTGTATACTGTCCCTTTTCCCCCCTAAGGTAAGTCTTTCCGCTCCCAGGATTGGAATGACTCCTTACCCTCTCCCTTAAAACCCACATCCTTTCGTCTTTCCCTCTCCTTCCCTCTTTCCTGATGAAGCAACCGTGGGTTGCGAAAGCTTGAAATTTGTGTGTGTGTTTGTTATTGTCTCTATCAACATACCAACGCTTTCGTTTGGTAAGTTACAGAATCTTTGTTAATCAGCTGCATTATGCCAGCTGAACAAACAATAGGGTGGCTGATAGCTAGGAGGGACGCAGCTGGTGTGTAGGATGGGAATGCAGTAGGAAGAGGCAGCACCCTCGGGCCATCAGCCATTGCCCTGACTGCCCTCCAAGCCATCAGCGACCCTTCCACAACCCTCTCTACTGCCTCCCACCATTTTTTTCCCTCTGCTCACTCATTTCATCCCAAAGCTAGCAAAGTTTCCATTCTATTTTGTGTGCCTCTTGACTCAGCACTTTCGCTATCTGGTAAGTCGTCTCCTTTCCTCTTAAATTACTTACATTCTCCCAGAACATTACTACCATATTTAAGTAGCTCATTGTATTCTCACCAACTTATATGGGGCAGCAAAATATGTGTGAAGAGAATAGGGATACAGGTGCTGATGGCCATGATGTTGTGTGTGCTAAAGAAGTGACAACAACAGTAGGAGAATAGGATAATAAAGGCTGTAAGAGAATTCATGTAAACATGATAAGGAAAAGTGACATATGTTCACTCATGATGCGTGCGATTTCAGAGATCATGCGTCCATACAGTTCACAGGCTTGCTGAATGAGGCGACGTGGGTTGACCTGCTGGCATGCTCAAGCTCTGGTGAGCCACCAAAGAAACATTGTTACTTAAGCAATTGCAAAAACAGCTTGGCAGATTCTGTAACCTGCATTACTGTTGACCAGTTAATGTGTTCATTGTTACACATAACCTGTCCTTTACTGTCTGTTATGTGTTGCTCTGTAAAGTACTATGTTCCATAAATTGTATTTGTTCTTGCTGCAAAAAGGGAAACGTGCAAAATGTATTATAAAACAAAAATTAGTTCATAATCACATGGAATTAGTGGAGGACCATATGCAGAATAGAAGAGACGAATGAATTAAATTAGAGAGATTGTGTGTTACAAAGGAAGGAAAAGTTGGAAATGGCACACACTCTCTCTCTCTCTCTCTCTCTCTCTCTCTCATACCATCCTTTGTCTTTTTAATTCTATGCTTATTGTATCAGCTGTGCATGACTACTACACCAAACATTCTTGATAATCTGTAATTTTTCCCTCTCCAAGAGCAAAGTGCCAAGTTCATAATTTTTGGGCACAATATCAGTCCTGGTGACTCTTTCTCTCCCTCTGAACACATGGCAGATCTAAGTAGAGACTCATGGAGCTAACACTGGTCATGATAGTAATACTTGCTTGCTCAAAATATGTGCTAAAAATTTGATACATCAGCTCGTCACTTGTGTGTAGTGTAACAGTGATGGTATTACTTTCACCCACCATTAAATATCACCTTAATCACTGTTTGCTGGTCCATTTTAATCCCATTCGTACTTAATTAGTACATCAGATATTAGAAAAGACAGAAGAGTACAAATTTCAAAGGCTTTTGCTGATTAAGAATAGTAGATCAGATGTCTTGTGTTTATTTTAAAACCAGTTTTATTTAATTTTCCTTGTTTTATGCAGTTAGGTAAGTATTAAGCAATGGAAAATCCAGGATGGAATAAGGACAATATTATGAAAAGGATAGATTGCTCCACACCATATGGAGCAGACAGTGAGTTGCAGACAGGCACAACAAAGACTGCTGAACATTTAAGCTTCTAAAGTACAAAACACAAATGCATTCATTGAAGCACAGCTTACACACACACACATGACCACTGTCTCTGGATGGTAGGTCTTGTAGGTCTTGCCTCAGCAGTCTGAGGAAGTTGACATTGTATGTGTGTGTGTGTGTGTGTGTGTGTGTGTGTGTGTGTGTGTGTGTGTGTGTGTGTGTGTGAGAGAGAGAGAGAGAGAGAGAGAGAGAGAGAGAGAGAGAGAGAGAGAGTTGTGCATGTGTAAATGTATATTTGTTTTCTACTTTACAAGAAGGCCTTTTGACTAAAAGCCTTATTTTTGTTGTGCCTGTCTGCAACTCTGTTTCCTTTTTATGGCAAATAGCAATCAATCCTTTTCATGATACTGTAGGTAAACTATTAAACTATTTATGTACGATGTTTGGATGTAAAGCATAAATGCTGACAATGGGTAGTCTGGAGACAATGTTACAATATAGAAAAAGCTTGGTGTATAGTAAAGAAAATAAAGAACAGAGCTACTATAGAAGGTAATTGTGGGGAATCCATATTTTATGTGACACATAATTGAGGGTCGCTAATGCATGCTTGTGTGGTGGTGCTCGACCCAAGGGTAAGCCGGTTTGAATCCTGGTGGTGGAAAAAATTTTCACTGCTAGTATTTGGTAAGCAAGGGTAGGAGAGGTGGTGGCATATAGTTCCTGATCAACAGACTTCACACCAATGTCCTCGTTTAAATACCATGGCTTGTGACTCAGTGATGGTGAACCGTCTGTTAGCTGGGGATTTTAAACTAGGTGACCCCTTCAGTGCTATATGTGAGGAATAGGCTATGTGCTGGCACTGGGTGTCATTCTCTCCCTTCTCTCATCATCATCATCATCATCATCATCGTAAAACACACACACACACACAACACAAACACATACACACTATATAGTATTTTACAAAAGCTGTAATGGAACTTGTTGTAAAAAGAAAAAAAATCAAGGTAAGCAAGCAGTAAGAAATTAATTATTTAAAAATTCATCTCAAATAGATGTAGCAGTTCACCTACTTTATTTCTTCATTTGTTGCTCTCGGTGCCAACGTACTGGCTGGAAAAATAGGGGCTGGATGTGCAACTACTTATCTACTGTAAATGATGTAGCCAACTGAGGCAAAGTTGAGTTTCGCAGCAGTTTACTTTCACTTTTCACAACCCCCCATATGTACATTTAATATGCCGAGTACACTATTGTTCTAACTTCCCATAAGCGTCATTAATAGTTAGCAGGAGAACATCCAAATACTGTTAGAATAGTATCCTGTTGAACATCAACAAGCAGTAAAAACATAACCACATAATTCACAGTTCTTTAGGAATAATCAGGTGTGTATGGAACTGACACTGTCATTGCTGTAACATGTGGCCTATTGGTGTAACACTTATTTCACTGTTAAGTTGATGCATTGTTGTCATTCTAAAAAACACAGTTTCCTTGTCTGGAACTCGTCTCTGGACTGACTGTCTCGTGACCAAAAATCAGCCCCTCATATATCGTCACAACAATAAGTACTGAAACTACACATTGTTCAAAGTTAAATTTACAGAAATTACAATTAAAACTTACTTCATTAAATTAACTTAAAACATCAAAAAACTGGTTCTTTTTAATAGTTTCTTCTACTACAAAAGTTAGACTGAATTATTTGTTTAAATCTTGAAATTAACATATATAGTTACGCAAACAATACGTTTGACAAAACTGTTAATTACTTTGAAATTCATTAAGAGCTGGTTTTGTTAACATGTTTCCAACTAGAACCAAATACATACTTTAAGAATGCTATTGTTTTGTCTCCCAAATGTTTATAATTAGTACAGAACTTATTTTTGTTTATACATCAACAGTAGAATTTAAGTTATGAAACAATTATTGATTTCACTATATAACAAAAGATATTAACTAGGAGTAGTTAAAATAAATAAGAAAATCAATTACATACATAAAACTAAGTGCAGAATTAGATCTGGTGTTATATTCTTTACAACTGATGGCCAACCTTTCTCTTGTATGAATATCCATATTATACTCTCGTATGCTAATGATAAATAGTTAAAAGTAGCAAAACAAATTTACGGATGCAGATGACAAAACAAGAGGGGAAGAAAAATTATCCCAGCTTGCTTCATCAGAAACAGTCCATGTCAGTTGTGTTTGAGGAAGCAGTAACAACAGTTTCCTCATAGCGTTGTTGTTGACATTGTTCTCCTTTCAGCAGCAACAAATTTTTCATTACAACTTTTCAGAAAGTCCAAGATACTTTAAATGAAAAAATACACAGCTAAAATTCAGTTGTCATCATAATTTTTACTATATAAAGAAAAGACCTATTAACTGCACTATTATGCCTCCCACCCAAATCTTTTTTTTTTTTTTTTTTTTTTTTTTTTTTTTTTTTTTTTTTTTTGTTTTGTGCAGTATATTACAACTGATTCAATAATGAATTAATACGTAAGCAGTAATGATTTACTTTGTCACCAATATAGCATTATTAATCTTTCACAATACATGTGTTCTAAACTTTCATGCAACTTTTAACAAAATTCTTTCTCTTAAAAAACCGTCAATCTCCTACAAGTGACTCTGCAGATCACAGTAAAGTGTACTGCAGAGGATACTTTTCAAATGATATTTTAGGTTTTCTTCCCATTTCGTTCATATGTTAATCATAGAAAGGTGACTGCTTATATGGCTTTGTTCATGGTGTTGATTAGTATCATTTTATCACCACCACCATCATCATTCTATAGGAAGGATACATAGGTCGTTGAAGACTATCTATACATACAGTCCTGATATTTACTTTGTTCAGTTTTCTACTTAAGAGATCAAAAGCTATGACGGTTTTTCCGCAGCTGCTAGTCAATTGAGGTTTCTGTTGCATTTTTTCTGTGAAATAAACAAAACTTTAATCTTTCATTTATTCATTCTCACATTGCATTCCATAAATCTCATCATGGAGGAAAACCTGCAGGGTTTGTGATATGTCAAGTAATATATTAATTGGTGGAAGCAGCCACCGTGGGCTATATGCGTAAAGTACACGAGCAGTAAATCACACCTGATGCTAATCTACTACCATATGTAATTATTTCTGGATTACTTTATTGCCTTATAAAGGGTGATTCAGGAGGAATGTCACCTAATTTGTGAGGTAATTCTACATATGAAAATAAATCATAAAAGTCCTATGAACATGTGTCTGATTATCGATTGTTACAGAATTGGAGGGTGTTGAAGACTACACAGATCCATGAATGAGTATGAAGTCAAGTGTGAATATTACTTACTGGAACGATGTGTAGGTGCTGTGGTGGACAGAGTAATGATGAGCACTGTGATATCCCTCCGAGGCAAATGCTCCAAGCATAGCCAGTGTGCAATTGTGGATTGGATCAATGCACAGTCGTGAGACTCTTTGCATGTTGTACTTCAGTGTTGTTTAATTAAACAAGTCCATTGTGTCTGTGAATACCAACATGCTTGCATACATTCACCCATGCAGAATAAGCAGTCATGTTGTTTGTGTAAGGGTACTGGAATGGCAGTGCCCATGCGGCGTGACAGAATACCAGAGATATTTCCTTGACTGATAAATGCTCTGTATTCCTCAGAGTCTTCAAACATTATATGAATATGGAACTCCATCCAGTGTAAACATTACATTAGAACGTGAGACTGTCCAGTCGGTTGAGGAAAGGGAAGACATTATTGCAATGGTATAATGGAATCCCACCAGCTGTCAGCTCGATATTCCACAAATGCAAGTTTGGTGTATGTTAACATTCCGAGGGCTTGTGCCCATTCCAAGTGCAGCCCATGCAACATCTGCGTCCAGGTGATTCAGTAAGCAGACAACAATTTTGGGAATGATTGGCTGTACACAGACATGCAGTACACATTATTATTATTATTATTATTATTATTATTATTATTATTATTATTATTATTATTTTTTTTTTTTTTTTTTTTTTTTTTTTTTCAGATGAGGCTACATTTGCACACAGTAGTATGATGAACACCCACATTTCTCATATGTGGGTGATGAAAAACCTGCATGATATTAGGGAAACAAGATTTCAAGTTAGGTTCTCAGTAAACATCTGGTGTGGTATGACTGATGATCTGGTGATAGGGCCTGTGTTCTTGCCAAATATCATGACAGCTGCAGAATAAACGTATTTCCTGATAGAAGACCTACCTGCGCCTTTGGAAGACATAGCATTAGAGTAATGATGCAAATGTACCTGCGATGTGATGGGCCATTGATTCGTTGTACCAGACAAGTAGCCCAGTATCTGAATAACATGTTGCCTCAGTGGTGGATTAGCCATGGCGGACCTGTTAACTGGACCACCAGACCTAACCTCATTCGACTTCTGTTTATGGGGCTGCTTAAAGAGGGATGTGTATGCTACGAAAGTGGATATGAACGAAGAACTTGTCTCTCGTATGATTGATGCTGTTCCCTGCATTAAAGCCCACTGAGATGATGATCAATGTGCAATGTAACACACTCTCCAACATCTTGACAAGTGCATTAAGATGGGTGGATGACTTTTGAACACATTTTGTAGGATGGATCAATCATCTGTGCCATCATTATGTCCACCACAGTGCCTACACAGCATTTTGGTACATAATATTCTCAATTGTATCTATATCCACTCGTGGATTGTTGTAAACCTCAAACCAATCCAGTTCCATAATGATCAAAAATCAGTTCTGCAATGATCAAAAATTGGACACATGATTGTAGAACATCTTCAGTTTATTTTCACATGTAGAATCATGTCACAAATTATGTGACATTCCTCCAGAATCACCTTATATGTTAGTCAGGACACTAAAAGAACATCCTTGACAGCCAGTGGCTGTGTTGCGAATGCTACTATGGTGTTGTTTTTTGTTACACTACTAACTACCCAACTACAAATGTTACACCTGAAAATTGAGAGCCGTTGCAATGCAGTACTACTAAAGTGCGAAAAATGCTAATAACCTCTGGAAATCAAACCACACTCTTTATGAAATAATAATAAAAGAAAAATTTTAAAAAAGAAAAATAAGGTTTGGAAAAGTATGTCAAGGTAAAGTAAAGATTAAATTGATTCAGTCTATTTTAATACATATTTTAATGCGTAGATACATCTCTCACTTGCGTCTTATAGAAGAGTATGTACTTGTTTTGCCCACTGGCTCAGCTTCCAAGGCACCTCCTAGTGCACCCGACAGTGGATCCACCCTCACAGCAGGATGAGGAGCTGGTGGTAATGCGTTCACGTCGCTCAAGGCAGAGGGCCTTTGTGGTGGGTGCCTGGCCTTGTCTATTCACCCTGTGAGTGCAGAGGTGGTTGCTCATTCAGCAGGGTCGAAGCAGGCACATGGGGGGGGGTTACTGGTTAATAGGAGCTTCAATGCTAGGCATGTTATAGATCCCCTTAGGCAGATAGCATTCAGGGCTGGAGAGAAAGCTGATGTGCATTCAGTATGTATGCTGGGGGGAAGGGGGTGGGGGCTCATCTGACATGTAGAGGTGGCCTCTCCTGCAGCTATCGAATGAGCAGGGTGCAGCTGCCTGCAAGTTATGGCTCATGTTGTCACGAACCATGCCTGTTTCATCTTTTATGAGACCATCTTCAGTTCATACAGCTCACTGGCAGGGGTGGTGAAGGCTGCTAGCCTCACTCTCAGATGCAAGCAGAGCTCACAATTTTCAGCATTGTTCTCAGAGTTGATCGGGGTCCATTGGTTTGGAGCTGAGTGGAAGGTCTCAACCAAAGCTTTATCAACTTTGTGGCGGTCTTGGCTGCAGATTTCTAGAGCTGTATTATCATGTGGGGATTTGTAGGACTCCCCTTGAAAGGTCAGGGCTGCACTACATGAAGGAAGCAGCTACTCGGGTAGCAGAATAGTTTTGACGTGCGCATGAGAGTTTTGCAGGCTAGATGTTCTGATAAACACTCACCATTCGATATGCAGCAAGGGAAGTCAGAATATGTTCAGAATAAAGACACTTAGCATGTCATAATTTTAACAGTAAACTTTCAAATTATTCATAATAATGTTCTTGAATTTACTGCCCTCCAGGAAAGTTCTTATACTCGAATTATTCTTGGAACAGAGAGCTGGCTGAAACCTGAAGTGGAAAGCTCTGAGATATTTGGCAAGTTGTGGAACATATATCAGAAAGATAGATTAGAGGCCATAGCAGGGGGAGTGTTCATTGCAGTTAACAAAATTATTGTCTCCATTGAAACTGGAAGTTGAGTGTGACAGGGAAGTTATCTGGTCACACGTAACAGGTATAGTTGAAGCCAAGTTAATTGGTGGATGTTTTTGCTGGCAGTGTGATTTTGCTGTGACAGTTCTAGAATCTCTCAAAGAAAGACTGGTCAATAGCACATCAATACCAAGATCATGGAATACTAGTTGGGTGTGGCCTTAACCTACCGAGTGTAGGTGGGCAGGGCAGGGGAGGGGAGGGGGGAAGAGTGTACAGACAGAAGTCATGAAAAATACTTTTGAACACATTTTATGAAAACTTTTTTGAGCAGATAGCTCAGCAGCCGACATGTAGTTGAAATATATTAGACCTATTACCTACAAATAGGCCGAACCTTATCAACAATGTCAGTATAGAAATGGGGATTAGCAGTCATGATGTCAGTATAGCAACTATCATTATGGAAGTCAATAAACTTACTTCCAGTTTTACATTCACCAACCAATTATTTAAATGGAAGCAACACACTTCTGTTTTACTCACAATGGGTTAGATTTTGAAGTAATTATCTAGTGCAGAGGTCATTGGTTAGAATTTGTCCTGTTGTCTTCATTTCCTGGTGTTGTACGGCTAGAGCCAGGTCATTGGCATAGCAGTAATTTCTGGACAAAGTGTTGGGTAGAAAAAAGAGGTTAAATAGTAATGGTGAGAGAACCGATCCTTTAGGCAATCCATTGTTCAGCTTCCTCTCCTTACTTATGTTGCTTCCAGTGATTACCTGGAACTTCCAATCGCTTAGCATGCTGTTAAGCAGTTGAGCCATTGTTCTGCAGGGTATGATGCAGAGAAATTTGTAGATAATGCCTTCCCTCCACACAGTGTTGAAGGCGGCAGTTAGAACAACAAATGCTACAGATGTTTTCTGCTTCATTTGGTATCCTAACTCTATGATGGATGTGAGAGACAATACTTGGTCACAGCAGCTATGCCCTGGTCTGAAGCCTGCTTGATAAACTGGAACATTCTCTAGGATAGTGCTACTATTCTGTTATATATTAGCCCTTCAGAAAGCTTGTAGCAGCAGCTAAGTAGGGCAATGGGGCGATAGCTTTCTACCATGTTGCTTTCAGGTTCCAGAACAGATATTATCTTCGCCTTTTTAAACTCCAATGGAAGTTGACCAGTCAGCAGGATGTCAGTGAAGAATTCTGCCAGCCATTTCTTAGCTTTTCCTCCCGTGTGGATCAGGAATTCTGGATGGATACCATCGAATCCAGGCGCCTTAAGAGGTTTGAGGTCCTTCAGTCCAGAGTCAATGGTTGAAACTGTGAAGGGATGGGTATACTCAGATGAGGGAGATGCCATCTTTTTCAGGTCACGAAGCTGTCTTCTGATATGTCTTGTATGTTTCTTGTCAGGAGGCACTCTTGAGGTAGTAATGATGTGTGAAGCAATTTGGTCTGGTGTTACTTCAGAATTTTTTCTGCATGCTGGTGCACTTCCTCCCGGTTTTCTCAGAAGACTCCATGCTTTCCTACTCGAGTGGGTAAAGTGCATATTTTCAACTGTTTCTGCCCATTTCTGTCTTTGAGACATGTCCAAGCTGGACAATACTTCCATAGCTATCTCTGGGTCACCACTTTGCTAGAAGTGTTAGTACAGTGTTTCACTTTCATCATTCCATCCTGGAACATATTCTTTTCGATATCCTCATGGTATACACTTTTTAGCTGTTGCTGTCACTGCACCAATGAAGCATTGATAGTTCTTATGTGATGGAGGTATCCGGCAATTGGTCTTATCCAGTTCCATTGAAAACTTCATCCAGTCAGCTTTCTGGAAATTTCGTCGAGCATGCAGGGTTGATCATATGACAGGAACTGTGCAACCAATTTGTATTATTATATGTCTGTGTTGGCTGTGAGGAAAGGCATCTATCACTTTCCTTGTGGACTTGATGGGAAAGCCACTTTTGTTGCAGCTAACAAAGCATAAGTCAGGATTTGAAGCCTTGTCCCAAGCAGCTGACCTGAAATTGTCTTGATCTTTGGCATCAAACACTAGATAAAGATCATTCTCTTCAACCCATTCTGTTAGCATACTCCCATTTTCATCATTTTGAGAGTACTTACCAGAGTTCGTGGTGACTATTGATGTTGTCATTCAGGAAACTCGCATTTCCAGTGAAGAAATATTCTGAAGCCGAGGTCGAATTCCTGGATATTCTGCACTTGGTGTAACTTACCACAAGGTGTGTGGAATTCCTACATATGTCCGTAACAACATAAATGAAGCTTCACTGATTTCTGTAAGTGTGGAGGCAGATATACATACAGTTGTCATAAAATTGCATGGTATTACTATTACAAATGTTTACAAACCACCCAAAACAACATGGCCTGATTTTGTCCTACACACAGCAGAACATCGTGCAATTTACATTTGAGAGATGAGGACTCTGGGACACTTCTACAAATAACTTGACAGTTAAAAACTAATATTTTGAAATTTTTACTGTCCAAACTTGCTGTATGGTTTGTTGAAATAATTGGTTTATCTGATGTCATGGTCTTTCTATGTGGGGTCTTGGAGTCTTGAAAAGAACTGAGAATGGTCTCGGAATCAAGGCGACAATCTGCAGCTGATTGCAGCCTATGCTCCCAATCCTGAGATACACACCAATTACACATTTGACCAACAGTATCAACAAATTATTTTCCACATTAACAAAAATATTTGTTTTAATTTTTTTCCTGCCAGACACATCATTATTTGTTTTAGTTCAAATTCTACTTCCTATCTAAGGCAAATTAATATGCTGAGATAGTGGTTATACACTCTCACAAATATTATGAAGGGAAGTACAATTTTTTGTTTATAGTATTGGCACAGAAAGAGAATATAATACTGCCAGAAGAAGGTAGCATGAAAGAATAGTTTCGTGGTGAGACATAGGTCAAAGTTCTTTGTGGTTGAGGCACAGCTCAAAGTACTCACCTCAGAACGGGCGTGAGGATCCATAGTGAGAATGATGTCACAACAGTTGGGCCTCCCTGGTCATGGAATCTGAGTGAGCTATGATTCTGTTTTCATCTTCCCCAAGGAAGGAACTAATAGTTCTGAACTGAAAGCTAGAATATTGTTGTGTATTTTTATATGTGCCTGTTGGCTGTACTATTATTTTGCTTCCTGAAGGTAAGTACAGTTGAGCACCTCTGTCTCTTAATGTTATTGGTTAAGAATGAGATGTATTGGAGCATCTGAGATGTTTGCATAAGGAGCAAAAGTGCATTACAGTATACAAATTAAATATTAGATGATGATGTGATTTTTTAAAAATTTGTTTGACATACCTTCAAACTGGGTGATTTTGGGCAGTATTGAAGTTATTTTCACTATAATGTGCATAGGTTACAAATAAAATGTCCTAAAAACAGAAAGTCTGTGTATATACCTATATTTGCCTGAGGCAGACAAATAAAGTGTCCGAAATCTCCCCATGGATTGGGGTGAGAAACATCTTTTAAAAATCTCTATCCAAAGTTATTAAGTATTTGTGGAGAGTTTGGACATAAGTTGACCTTTTTTTCCCAACATTCTCCCTATTTGAATTTAGTGACTTTTAGTATGTCTTAAGGATGTCCATCATTATGGATAAGTGATAAGGTTTGAGATAATGGATTTTATATATTAAGGGTCAGTTCAAAAATCAACAATGGAAAATTCAGGATGGAATGTAACAATTAATTGTGAGAGTCTTTTTGTTGTGCCTATCTGTGACTCAGCATCTTCACTATATAATTGTTAAAGGTTAGTCCTATTTTCTAACAAAATAAATTTCAAATTTTAAAGTTCTAAATTGAAATATTAGAAGCAGGAACAAAACAAAGAAAATCTGTCAAAAGATCCAAATCATTTTTCTTACTCAGCATTCAAAGTTAAGATGCAAACACTTCAAACAGTGGTCATAAAGTTACGATGGCCCACAAGTCTAAAGTACATCTTCTCTAAAAATAAACATCCTTCCCTTCTCATCTGGTGAAGAAAGTACTCAAAAAATTCTTTTTGCATTGTAATTTCATCAGGGAGGTTAGCAAACGCTAATATGTTTCAACTGTTGATGTGTGGACACAAGAACTTGACATATACTTCCCTTGCACCGACATTTGTGGCCACTCCAACATACTGCCTTGTATGTCCCTTGATGTGTATTTATAATTTGCAACAAGAAAAGCATGTTCTTTCAGCAGTAAAACTTCATTGGATGATGGGTCATTTTCACTTTCACTACTGCTAGAAGCACTATCACTTGTCTCTACACTGTTTTCATTCCCCTGGAAGTGTTTTCATTCCCCTGGAAGTCATGGCCCATAACAGATTTTCCAGGAGGAACGTCTAGTTTGTGGTGGCAAGAACTACCAGGCTTATTTGTCAGGTACCGAACTTCATTGAGCATTTCTTCGAAAGTGGAGGTCTGTGGCTCTGTGTAGCTTCACCAGCCCCCTGTCAGTATCAGGCAATTTCCATAACGCATGAGCTGGTTCAAATGGGATTCAGCCCGTGGTGCAAAATCCTCTCTTTATGTTTTCAGTAGAATTTACTGAAATCTTTGCATCAGAAGAGAATGAAAAGTATCCTTGAAAATGGTCTCAAGAGTTCACTTCTTCAATTCAATTAATATGGCTCACCACAGTGCTTTCATTGGTCTGAAACAGCTTACATCCATCAGCTGGAGTAGGTGGGTGCTATAAGGGTGAAGGAGAGGGAATGAAATATTGTTCTGCTCACATTCTACAATAATATAAAGACACATGTCAGGATAAGTTGTTCTCAGTCATCAGTGTTGGCCCTTTTCACTTCTTCAAATAGGGCACAGCATTTGTAAAGAACCAGTCTGCAAGCATGAGCAGATCAAATCATCCAATCTTATTTGTATTGTAACGGTTTACCTGTGAACTACTTTCTTGCCACAGGTCCCAGAATTGCTCAGATTTATGAATGGCAGGTGGAGGAAGCAGTTTACCATTGGCACTTGCTGTCATCATTATTGAAACACTAGATTTTGAAGAATCCATCCATTTTTCAACAAGCTTACTTCCTTGTTTTGTAATTATCTGTTGCTTGCCCAGATCATCT
This sequence comes from Schistocerca gregaria, assembly GCF_023897955.1. NCBI lineage: Eukaryota > Metazoa > Arthropoda > Insecta > Orthoptera > Acrididae > Schistocerca > Schistocerca gregaria. Next base: position 868,569,645 of record NC_064922.1, read on the forward strand.
GACATATTGGTTTCATGATAGTTGATTATGTTGCTAGGTTGAAGATTTTCAGCATTGGTTTTATATTTGAGAAATACATTTTAACAGTAACTTTGTTCACTTCGGCGTGAGCTCTTTTTATATTTTCTCGTAAACATATGGAGAGATCTTCTGACTGCCACTTGAGGAATAAATGCACCCATTCTTCTTCTGACAAAATAGTAGAAAATTTGAAATTTTCTTCTCTTTTCAGCCAGATTTATCAAGGTACCCATTCACTAAATATCTAATATCCAATTTAATAAAAGGACATCCTCAATTTGCAGCCCTCAACATACGTTACTTCATCATTTCTTTCTTCCACATTTTGTACTGGTTATCCTCACAAATTTTTTAGATGTATTTCCCACACTTTATTTCGTAGAGTCCATCTATGTTTACCATACAAATCATACGCTTTTCTTTGTGATAATTTGCAACACTGGATATCATGAAGAGCTTCATCAAAAGTTCCACATCATAATTACACCATACTTTAGCCCCTTTCTTGCCTTTATATGTTCTCAGCATTGACCGAAATCACCACACAACAGAACACAATTATGTAAAAACATAATTATTTTATCACTTTATGAAAAACTTGGCAAACTTTTACAGCAATTGTCTCAATTCCCTAGGTTACTGATCTCGTTGACAACTGCAATTATAATATTTTTCCACTGGTTGCAACAATAGAAAGTTTCCATCTGATGATACTGCATGAACTTTCAACAATGAAACTGTTCATCAGATACTTACTTAGGTGCACATTCAACCCCAAGTAAGTCATGGAATATAGGAAATACAGTATTGTGCTCAAAGTAATTGGCGAAAATGAAAATTAACAGCAGTTCATTGCTACGCAATGGGAAAGAGCAAAAAAAACATACTGTCCAAAATCCCCTCAGTGTGAAAAACGACCCCATTTGACAGAACTGATGTTTCTCTTAGTAAAATGACATATTTTTTTCTTTTTCCACAGGTCTTGCTGGTACCATATATTTCCTTGTAGACATTCTGCATCCATACGTAGCTGCATTTCCAGGGTACACTCTGTAATGATACTCTGTTACTTTGGTGCAGTAGATAAGATAACAAATTTCAGATTAAAATAACTGTCTGCATACAGTGTCCTCTATTTGTGTTTTAAAATTAACATAAAGCTTAATTATATGTGTTGAAATTGCATAGACTGAAAAACTGAATGTTGTTACTGTGTAACTACCTGCATACCGTTTTGTATTCATATGCTAATTACCTTGAGCTGCTGTTAGAAAAGCTTGATTATGTGCCAAAGGTGGAAAAGAAAATATATTCTGCATAAAGATTGAATGTCTCAATTGTATGTGCATGCTTCATTAAATTTAAAATGTGAATCATTCTCAGTAAGTGTAATTGTTGTCTACATTACATTTTTATTATGTCACATACATACTGTTAAAGCTGCTGGTGTAAGATAATTAATTATTACAGATACAATAAATACTGTAGTTAAAAACCTTACATGTATCATTTATTTATCTGCATCAAAGCATTTAGAAACTACTTCAAATATTGATTTGGCTTTCAGTTACATTTGTTCCATTTCCATTATACCCTCATTATTTCCTGCTTTTTGGATGTTTTCCTGTCTCTATTTTGTTTAGTTGATGCTATTGCAACAAGTATTTTTTATTTGCAAAGGCATGTCAACAGTCTTTTGACAGTAATGTAAAAAGAAAAAGAAATGACTACTTTGCAATTTATAGAAGTGCCATAGCTTTTCTGGTAGATGGAAGTTAAATAAAATCAGAGTAAGTGTTAATAACATCTTTGTGTGATACATTTAGTGAAGAAACAGTATCTTAGTACCTCTAGGTCATATGTGAAGTCAAATTAACTGATCAAAATCATTTATTTGGCACTGTTCAATTGTACAAATATCCAAATGCAAGGTGATGACGTGAAACTGGACATTGTATCTTCTAACAATGGGACATGGTTGATAAGACTTCAACACTCTTCTTTTGCTTTTCACAAAGACACATGTGAAAAAATTTTGTGATGCTGAAAAGCAATTTAGGTGGAAAATACCCGGCTACTGGGTGTGGCAGTATGCTTATATTCTCTGTCAAATTGACAGCAGAATTGGCTTGTGGGGCATCTGTTGATTGAGTGTCATTAGAAAAACATAGCATCTGAAATTGCAGCAGACGGCACCAGCCAAATCAATTTGTAACAAGCTTCATCCAACAAAAGTCCCGTATCATGTAATCACGTAAATCAGTTTGTTTTGGAACTGTGGGATGCATTTTGTCCTTGTGTATGATTACCTTTCTGGAGATCAAGTAATTCATCTGTGTAAATAAGCATGAGTTTGGAAGCAAAGATTGTTTGAAACGCAGCTCACTTAAATTGTTGATCTAAAATGCTCCTAGCCTGCAAATTCCAGATTAATCTCACATTCTTTGGCACACAGAAGGAATTTTTATATGATAGGCAAAATGGTGCCTAATGAATTGCTGACAAAATATATAGTTGAATAATGGATTTATTGTCATGTTGACCTGTTGCCCTACAGCTGGATTTGCATAGTGTCAAATCTACATGTACTACTCAAATCCTGTAAAGTTTAACTTTCAGAAGAGTTTAGAGTCAGTAGCTTCTGTTAGGAAACTGATCTTGTTGCTAAGCTGCAGATTATATTAACTTGAGAGGTGGATTTTTAATCTTTCTTATATACATGAATTATGACATATGAAAGATGCCTGGCATAACAGTATTATTAAATGGATAGCTGCATTCCTGAATAGTCTTAGTTATGTGAACTATAACAAACACGTTCACTATATTCATCTAGTGGGATTCATCAACTCTTTTTCAGTTCCATGTCAAAATGTGATATCAACAGAGCTCTTTCATTGATGACAGCTTTTCACATTTGTGGCAATCTACTCCTGATATCTTCATTGCTTCCCAGACAGGAGAAGTCTTTCACTTCTGCCACTACTATACAGGATGTTTCAGAAGTGATGGTCAATGTTCAGGGATAAGACAGGAACGAGCACTCAAAACAAAAAAGTAAAGTAAACATGGGCTCTAAAATGCATACTTTAAGAGCTATGAGCACTTGTTCATGTTTGCTGCTTTTAAACACAACTCGTCTAATGAACAAGTGCTTATAACTTGTAAGGTATACATTTTAGAGTCCATGTTTGCTGGACATAATTTTCTTGTTTTGGTCCTGTAGTATCATTGTCACAGATACTACTACAACACCGCACCAACACAAGGTTGGCAGCTCATCATCTGCCGAGCAGAGCACACACTAGCGGGCTGTGCAGCTCGACAGAACTGGAGTATGCCTCATTCACTTCACTAGATTTCAATCTAGGCAGACGCACTTTCATAATCGGCCCTCAGCCAGTTCTGTAATGTTTGCATTGATTCTCTGAGGAGGGCCCATCAGGTTTAGTCCCTGAGAATATGTTGTATTAGTTCATGATATTCCATGTTACGAGATTGTCAGTTCATAGCTGCAGTTACAGTCCTACAAAATACTGAAGATAAGTAATTTCATTGTACTATGTGTTTCTTGAATAATAATCATTCTCTCTAACAGTGTGCCATACCGCATATTATTGCAACCTAGACTCCTTCAGCTCCTATCAACTCAGCCTCCTACTTATTTGCATTTAGTAACGAGCTGAAAACATCCACGCATTTTGTGCCTCTAAATAGTGAGACACAATCGGTCCATACTACCAGTTCCCAAAACATGGAAAGCAAAGAGCTTGCAGTAGAAGAGATTTATTTCACAGTACTGAAGATTAGGAATTCCTCATAGCTGTCAAGATATGTGTTTTAGAGCCCATATTTACTTGACTTTTTCGTTTCAGTTTATCTTTCCTGTCATAGTTCAGAACTCGATATTGTAATGTTGTACAGACGCAATATTGAAAGTAGCACCAACCAGGTTTTATTTTGCTTCCATATGAAGAGATCCACAATAACACTAAAGGAAATAAGGACAGTACAACGTCTCATAACTGTAGAACACAGCAATATAGAACCTCATAGGTAAGCAGGGCTCTCTGGTGCACAGTCAGTCAGGTATGGACAGAGTTGGTCACAGTGTCATGACCAACACCAGCGCGGATGTTGATGTGCAACAAGTCACATAGGAAAATTTTGGGAAAGCATTAACTACTACAAGCCAAGAGGAATTAAGGAACAGACCTGCAAAATCAGAATGAATATACTTCCAAGGGTGCGGGAGGAGGGGGGGGGGGGGGGGGGGAGATGCCCATTCTGCCGCATGATGGGCAACAAACTGTGGACAGGCTGCTGCAATGGTCCAGGTGGCGAAGACACATGGTTCCCACAACTTTGCAGACGGGATCACAACCCTGGGCACCGACTCTTCAGTAGCCAACAGTAACACATCATAAAGAACTGAGAGATGTTGGTGGAGAGCATAATAATTATGCAAAGGATCCAACACTCGGCTCAGTGGTTTATCCGGCCAGCTGTGGTGGACAAATTGAACAACCTGATGTAAGACAGGATTGATCGGGAAAGTGGCCAAAATCCGAGAAGTGGTAGTGGGAAAACCATCCACAGTGTTTTGGGCTTCAATGTCTAAATGGAAATACATCAGTTCACCCTGATCAAATGTTGGATCAGGGCCACTCAGAAAACAAGAAAGAGCATCCACATTAGCATGTTGTGCAATGGGTTGGAAATGAATCTTGTCGCTATAGCATGTTGAAAACAGAACCCTGTGTTGCAGGCAATGGGCTACTTTTTCTGGTGAAGATACTAAAGGACTGAAAAACGAAACCAGAGGATTATGATCAGTGATCAAAATGAAACTTAGAACTGTGTAGTAAAACATGATTTTTTTGACATGTACACAATAGCAAGGGCTTCTTTCTATATCTGAGAGTAACACTGTTGTATCTGATTCAGAATTTCAGAAGTGCACGCAACAGGGCATTCAGAACTGTCCACATATTTGTGTTTGGGAATAGCCCCAAGGCCATACTGAGAGGAATCTGTGGCCAGAGCAAGGTGTTGATCTGGCTGAAAGGTAACCAGACAAGGTGCCAAGTGATATTTTGACCTTAACACAGTAAAGAAACACTTGCACGGGGGCATCCAATGGGAATGAACATTTTTATGTAAAAGAGCATGAATTGGCTGGGCCAATCTGTCTCTACCAGGAAGAAATTTAGGGTAGAATGCAATCTTTCTGAGAAAGGCTTGCATCTCTTTGACAATAGTGGAACATGGCAAAACTTTAATGGCACCAACATGTTGGCATAAAGGCTTGAAGTCAGCATGTGAGTCTTCAAAACCAAGATAGATAATAGAACACTGAAAAAATTTTGATTTGTCAAGTTATATTTAAAACTTTCAGACTGTAGCACCACGAACAAGGCATGAAGGTTCCACAGATGTTCATCTGTTGCAGAACCTGAGACCACAGTATCATCCAGACAGTTAATGTATCCCCGACATGGAAGCTGCGAGTTGCTCCAAAAATTGTTGGAAAATGGCAGGTGTGCTAGCCATGCCAAATGTCAGGTGCTGGTATTGATATAGCCAAAGGAGGTATTCACTATGAGGACACATTTGGAATTATCATCCAGAGGCAGTTGTAAATAGGCTTCTGATCCCAGAAATCCATGCTAAGAGTTCATCCAGAAAGGGTGAGGCAAAGATATCGAAAATAAACTGTGAATTTACAGAAGGCTGCTATTAGTTTTTTTGACAATTACCAAGAGAGTAGACTGTTCACTAAAGGAGACAGGCATGATAACACCGAAAGCTTTAAGTCGATCTTGTTCCAATTTGACTTCCTCCTGTAAAGCTATAGGGGCTGGGCAGGCACAAAAGAAAAGAGGGGTGCGCTCTTGGTTTCATTGTAATGTTAGCATTGAAATCCGTACATACCCTAAAACATCCTAAAACAGGGAGGAATATTCTGAGCAGATCACATCCAGTTGATGGTATGGAACTTGTTCCAATACCAGATGCACTTCGTCAGAAATAGAGAACCCAAAACTTTTTAAGCCATCGAACCCAGACAAGTTTTCAGTGTTAGTATCATCCTCTACTAGAAAGGTCACAGGTCAAACAACTGCTTTGTACAATATGTTGTTGTTGTTGTTGTCTTCAGTCCTGAGACTGGTTTGATGCAGCTCTCCATGCTACTCTATCCTGTGCAAGCTGCTTCATCTCCCAGTACCTACTGCAACCTACATCCTTCTGAATCTGCTTAGTGTACTCATCTCTCGGTCTCCCTCTACGATTTTTACCCTCCACGCTGCCCTCCAATGCTAAATTTGTGATCCCTCGATGCCTCAAAACATGTCCTACCAACCGATCCCTTCTTCTAGTCAAGTTGTGCCACAAACTTCTCTTCTCCCCAATCCTATTCAATACCTCCTCATTAGTTACGTGATCTATCCACCTTATCTTCAGTATTCTTCTGTAGCACCACATTTCGAAAGCTTCTATTCTCTTCTTGTCCAAACTAGTTATCGTCCATGTTTCACTTCCATACATGGCTACACTCCAAACAAATACTTTCAGAAACGACTTCCTGATACATAAATCTATATTCGATGTTAACAAATTTCTCTTCTTCAGAAACACTTTCCTTGCCATTGCCAGTCTACATTTTATATCCTCTCTACTTCGACCATCATCAGTTATTTTACTTCCTAAATAGCAAAACTCCTTTACTACTTTAAGTGTCTCATTTCCTAATCTAATTCCCTCAGCATCACCCGATTTAATTTGACTACATTCCATTATCCTCATTTTGCTTTTGTTAATGTTCATTTTATATCCTCGTTTCAAGACACTGTCCATTCCGTTCAACTGCTCTTCCAAGTCCTTTGCCGTCTCTGACAGAATTACAATGTCATCGGCGAACCTTAAAGTTTTTACTTCGTCTCCATGAATTTTAATACCTACTCCAAATTTTTCTTTTGTTTCCTTTACTGCTTGCTCAATATACAGATTGAATAACATTGGGGAGAGGCTACAACCCTGTCTCACTCCTTTCCCAACCACTGCTTCCCTTTCATGCCCCTCGACTCTTATTACTGCCATCTGGTTTCTGTACAAATTATAAATAGCCTTTCGCTCCCTGTATTTTACCCCTGCCACCTTTAGAATTTGAAAAAGAGTATTCCAGTCAACATTGTCAAAAGCTTTCTCTAAGTCTACAAATGCTAGAAACGTAGGTTTGCCTTTTCTTAATCTTTCTTCTAAGATAAGTCGTAAGGTCAGTATTGCCTCACGTGTTCCAACATTTCGACGGAATCCAAACTGATCTTCCCCGAGGTCTGCATCTACCAGTTTTTCCATTCGTCTGTAAAGAATTCGCGTTAGTATTTTGCAGCCGTGGCTTATTAAACTGATAGTTCGGTAATTTTCACATCTGTCAGCACCTGCTTTCTTTGGGATTGGAATTATTATATTCTTCTTGAAGTCTGAGGGTATTTCGCCTGTCTCATACATCTTGCTCACCAGCTGGTAGAGTTTTGTCATGACTGGCTCTCCCAAGGCCGTCAGTAGTTCTAATGGAATGTTGTCCACTCCGGGGGCCTTGTTTCGACTCAGGTCTTTCAGTGCTCTGTCAAACTCTTCACGCAGTATCGTATCTCCCATTTCGTCTTCATCTACATCCTCTTCTATTTCCATAATATTGTCCTCAAGTACATCGCCCTTGTATAAGCCTTCTATATACTCCTTCCACCTTTCTGCCTTCCCTTCTTTGCTTAGAACTGGGCTGCCATCTGAGCTCTTGATATTCATACACGTGGTTCTCTTCTCTCCAAAGGTCTCTTTAATTTTCCTGTAGGCAGTATCTATCTTACCCCTAGTGAGATAAGCTTCTACATCCTTACATTTGTCCTCTAGCCATCCCTGTTTAGCCATTTTGCACTTCCTCTCGATCTCATTTTTGAGACGTTTGTATTCCTTTTTGCCTGCTTCATTTACTGCATTTTTATATTTTCTCCTTTCATCAATTAAATTCAATATTTCTTCTGTTACCCAAGGATTTCTAGCAGCCCTCGTCTTTGTACCTACTTTATCCTCTGCTGCCTTCACTACTTCATCTCTCAAAGCTACCCATTCTTCTTCTACTGTATTTCTTTCCCCCATTCCTATCAATTGTTCCCTTATGCTCTCCCTGAAACTTTGTACAACCTCTGGTTTAGTCAGTTTATCCAGGTCCCATCTCCTTAAATTCCCACTTTTTTGCAGTTTCTTCAGTTTTAATCTACACTTCATAACCAATAGATTGTGGTCAGTGTCCACATCTGCCCCTGGAAATTTCTTACAATTTAAGACCTGGTTCCTAAATCTCTGTCTTACCATTGTATAATCTGTCTGAAACCTGTCAGTATCTCCAGGCTTTTTCCATGTATACAACCTTCCTTTATGATTCTTGAACCAAATGTTAGCTATGATTAAGTTGTCCTCTGTGCAAAATTCTACTAGGCGGCTTCCTCTTTCATTTCTTAGCCCCAATCCATATTCACCTACTATGTTTCCTTCTCTCCCTTTTCCTACACTCGAATTCCAGTCACCCATTACTATTAAATTTTCATCTCCCTTCACTATCTGAATAATTTCTTTTATTTCATCGTACATTTCTTCAATTTCTTCATCATCTGCAGAGCTAGTTGGCATATAAACTTGTACTACTGTAGTAGGTGTGGGCTTCGTATCTATCTTGGCCACAATAATGCGTTCACTATGCTGTTTGTAGTAGCTTACCCGCATTCCTATTTTCCTATTCATTATTAAACCTACTCCTGCATTACCCCTATTTGATTTTGTGTTTATAACCCTGTAGTCACCTGGCCAGAAGTCTTGTTCCTCCTGCCACCGAACTTCACTAATTCCCACTATATCTAACTTTAACCTATCCATTTCCCTTTTTAAATTTTCTAACCTACCTGCCCGATTAAGGGATCTGACATTCCACGCTCCGATCCGTAGAACGCCAGTTTTCTTTCTCCTGATAACGACATCCTCCTGAGTAGTCCCCGCCCGGAGATCCGAATGGGGGACTATTTTACCTCCGGAATATTTTACCCAAGAGGATGCCATCATCATTTAATCATACAGTAAAGCTGCATGTCCTCGGGAAAAATTACGGCTGTAGTTTCCCCTTGCTTTCAGCCGTTCGCAGTACCAGCACAGCAAGGCCGTTTTGGTTAATGTTGCAAGGCCAGATCAGTCAATCATCCAGACTGTTGCCCCTGCAACTACTGAAAAGGCTGCTGCCCCTCTTCAGGAACCACACGTTTGTCTGGCCTCTCAACAGATACCCCTCCATTGTGGTTGCACCTATGGTACGGCCATCTGTATCGCTGAGGCACGCAAGCCTCCCCACCAACGGCAAGGTCCATGGTTCATGGGGGGAGGTTGTACAATATGAAAATAGAAAATTGTTTCAATATGGGCATTTGTTTTTTGTTGTAACTCACCAATCAGTTTGAGACAGGCAATGTCAGCGATCTGAGATCCTCCAGATGGGTTTGTGAATTTAACAACGTCACTGTTGCAACCACGACCACTTACATTTTTAACATCTTGGCCATCACATGTACTTCAATGTAAAGGTTGTTTTTTTAGGCTGCCATAACTTGGAAAACAGTGTCGACATTCATCTTCCTGTCTGGTGAACGAGTTAAGCATACAATAAGAAAGTAAACATAAGTGAGTTTGAGGGTCTGGTGTGCTGGGCATATATTGGGCTGTTGTGCACACAGCAAAGCACTTGTTGCACCACCAGTCCAGGTGCAGGGTGACCTCTACAGGTCAGCCGTGGCAGCACTTGTATTGCTTGCCATTTGATTACATGTGCTCACATTATAGGGTTACAACACTTGACAATCTGACCCAGTTGGAGATGACAATACATACTCGTAGATATTTGCACAACAGGGATGTTTCTGGGTGGCTGCCAATATTTATAAATTCTTTTCTAGTTGCACAATTTTTATGGTGTTTTTCTGCTTTCCAGATAAATATGTAGAGGAGAATTGTGTCCCTCAGAGAAATGTTTCAAGAATAACCTTGTGTATACTGCAATAAAAAGCTTGCCATCTGCAGTAAAGCACTCAGAAAGCACTCAGCCATTTGCTTATTAGATGTAATGGTTTTGGTATATTTCTCAAATCCTCCAACCTGACAGCTACAGACTGTCACGTGCAGGTAACTCTTCAGAGACTGGGCAAAAGCTACAGGTTTTAACTTTCCGCAAAAAAAGACTATGTAATTTTAATTGTTGTTTAACTTACTACGGCTTCTTTTGGGGGACACTGTTCTTGACTTTAAAAACTTGATGAGGTTACTGTGTTTCATTTTTTATTTGATTGTCACACCACAAAGATATTGTGGCAAGGACACATAGAGCATTAAATGTCTCAGTGGTAGGATCTTGCCACAGATAGGTCCTGCATGTTGTAGCTTTATAAAGTGTTTATTCTCTCCCACCTAGACTACGGTGTATGGTTTACAACTCTGCTTGACTAAAAGATGCAGGGCAGTATCCCCAATGAGGGCACAGATTGGTGAATGAGGAGTACAGAACAAATGCAGTTCCCAGCCTCAGTGGAAAACCTGGTGAGCCACTTCATTCCACAGAAAACAAATGCTCATGATCTAACATATACACAATACACTACGTGATCAAAAGTACCTGGACACCCCAAAAAAGATATGTTTTTCATATTAGGTGCAGTGTGCTGCCACCTACTGCTAGGTACTCCATATCAGCGATCTCAGTAGTTTTAGACATAGTGTGAGAGCAGAGGGGGAACTCCGTGGAACTCACGGACTTCAAACATGGTCAGTTGATTGGGTGGCACTTGTGTCATACATCTCTACACGAGATTTCCACACCCCTAAACATCTCTAGGTCCACTGTTTCTGTTGTGATAGTGAAGTGGAAACATTGAAGGGATACGTACAGCACAAAAGCGTATAGGCCGACCTCATCTGTTGACTGACAGAGACCGCCGACAGTTGAAGAGGGTCATAATGTGTAACAGGCAGACATCTATCCAGACCATCACACAGGAATTCCAAACTGCATCAGGATCCACTGTGACAGTTAGGTGGGAGGTGAGAAAACTTGGATTTCATGGTCAAGCAGCTGCTCATAAGCCACCCATCATGCCGGTAAATGCCAAATGACGCCCTGCTTGGTGTAAGAAGCTTAAACATTGGATGATTGAACAGTGGAAAAATGTTATGTAGAGTGACGAATCACAGTACACAATGTGGTGATCCGATGGCAGGGTGTGGGTATGGCAAATACCCGGTGATCGTCACCTGCCAGTGTGTGTAGTGCCAACAGTAAAATTCGGAGGCATTAGTGTTATGGTGTGGTCGTGTTTTTCATGGAGGGGGCTTGCACCCCTTGTTGTTTTGCATGGCACTGTCACAGCAGAGGCCTACAGTGATGTTTTAAGCACCTTCTTGGTTCCCACTGTTGAAGAGTTATTCGGGGATGGCAATTGCATCTTTCAACACAAACAAGCACCTGTTCATAATGAGCAGCCTGTGGCATGACAATCACATCCCTGTAACAGACTGGCCTGCAGAGTCCTGACCTGAATCCTATAGAACACCTTCGGGATGTTTCGGAATGCTGACTTCATGCCAGGCTTCACCGACCGAGATCGATACCTCTCCTCAATGCAGCACTCCATGAAGGATTGGTTGCTATTCTCCAAGAAACCTTGCAGCAACTGACTGAACATATGCCTGTGAGGGTGGAAGCTGTCATCAAGGCTAAGTTTGGGCCAACACCAAATTGTTTTCCAGCATTATTGATGGAGGGCGCCACAAACTTGTAAGTCATTTACAGCCAGGTGTCCGCATACTTTTTATCACATAGTCCGCAGCTCGTGGTCTCGCGGTAGCGTTCTCGCTTCCCGAGCACGGGGTCCCGGGTTCGATTCCCGGCGGGGTCAGGGATTTTTCACCTGCCTCGTGATGACTGGGTGTTTGTGTCGTCTTCATCATCATCATCAATCATCCCCATTACGGTCGGAGGAAGGCAATGGCAAACCACCTCCACTAGGACCTTGCCTAGTATGGCGGCGCGGGTCTCCCGCGTCGCTCCCCTACGCTCGGTAAACGGAGTATGGGACTCATCATCATCACATCATCATGATTTTTCAAATGTCTGTTGAGCACTTTGTGACATACCTGGTCATAAATCAGCTTGTAGTTCCTCAGGGGCAACGATCACGGTGAAAAATTGGCTGTAAGTATGGGTAGGTACAGCACTGTCTACATCCAGTAATGCTGTCGATACACACATTTGGTTTCACAGGTTTTATTTCCATGGACATCAGAACCCCATACCACTGAATTAGTTATTGTCCATCTGTGTCTTAATTACATAATTAAATCTCATTTACCAGGTATTCACATATGGCACCTAATTATACAGCAATAGTCACTGTGCAGCATAATGTAACAAACCTACAACAGTCTCACTCCAATGAGTGGTACTCATGGCACTTTTATATTATAGTTAACCACTAATCATTGTTAACTGTCCTACTTCACTGTCTGTCTTCTTATTCGTAACAACACATCATTGTGCTGTTACAATATTACAGTTATGACTGACATGGGTTCCACTCTCAAAATCTCTGAGCAGACTGACTTCAAAATGAATTCAGGCCCAGTGCTTATGTTGCTTTGCAAAAATGGTATTAAGGTTTTGCATAGTTAAATACATAAGTTTGATAATTTGCAATTAGAACATTAAATCTCAAAGTAATTGAATAAGAGTTTTGACCGAAATAAGCCTTTTTGATGAAGGAAACTGCAAAAATAGCTAAATAAGCAATACCATGCATAAAAGTGTTAATTACCCAGAAACTAATTAAGTGCTGATGTTCCTACTAGGTTTTGAAATTAACTACATTCACACTGTAAGTATTTCTATGTGTTATTTTCCAAACTTTATCAGCAATATAGTAATTATATCTGTTTACAAGCCAACAATGTGACTGGAATACAAAATAATTACTGTTAATTAACTGAACTAAGCTTTAGCAAAACTAGTTACATGAAGTGTTTGAAATTAATTAGGGAATTATTCTGACTAATGTAATTTAGCAAAGTTGTTTGTCATCTTATACTCGTAATTACAGAATGACAGCTTTATTTTTATGACTCATCTCTCATGAACGCTAATGATAATTAAGAAAGCAAAAAACTATCATTTAAGGATGCAAATAACAAAGTACACCATTTCCACACCTCACAAGAGAGCAACTAAATCACTTGCAATCTGAACAAAGGTGCAGCTCAGGAGTCTAGTTGTGGCAAATTTAAATGTTTTAATACAAAGTTGAAGCAAGTTTGCTCCCTGGTTAACTGGGCCGAGGGGCGATTTTAACACTGATTAATTTAAAAAAGAGTTGCACTCGTAGTTATGTTTTTAAAGAAATATTTTGCTATATTTTGAATGAGTACCTTGAATTTACTGGATTTTGAGATTGGCTTCTACCAGTTTTTTCATTCTGCTGCAAACACTTCATGTTACTGTTTTGTAACCATGACTTTTTTTTTTTTTTTTTTTTTTTTTTTGATGATCAGTAGTATTCACACCTGTCAGCATCTATCTTCTTGAGAGTTGCGAATGATAACATTCCCCCTGAGAAGTGGAGGTGTTTCCCTTGTATCAGATATCTTGCACACCATATGGAAAAGTTTTGTCTTGGCTGGCTCTCTCAAGAATCTCAATAATTTTGAGGGAATGTTAGCTACTCACAACGCCTTGATGCCTGTTAAGTCAACTACTGCTCTGTCAAATTCTTCTTACAGTATCATACCTCCCATCTTATCTTTTCCTACTTGATCTTTTCTTTCTTATGATATTGTCTGTGAGTTTATTTCCCTTATACAGACTCTCTACATTTTGCTTTCAGCTTTCCCTTCCACATGTAGTACTGAATTTTCATCTGAGCTCTTGACATTCATACAGCTGCTTCTCATTTTCTCCAAAATTTTCCTGTATGGAGCATCTATCTTTTCACAAGTCATGAATGTTTCTCCAGACTTGTATTTGTCCTCTAGTCACTCATGCTTAGCCAATTTGCATTTTCTGTCAATCTCACTTTTTAGTCATCTGTATTCACTTCAATTCACCTTCTGCTGCATTATCCAAGGATTTCTACTGGGCCTTATCTTTTTACCTGTTTGATGCTCTGCTGCCTTCACTGTTTCATCTCTCGAAGCTACCCATCATCTTCTACTGTATTTCTTTGCCCTGTCCTAGCCAACCGTTGCCTAATATTCCCTCTGAAACTCTCAACAACCTCTGATTCTTTCAATTTATCCCAGCCCCATATCCTTAATTTCCTACCTTTGTGCATTTTTTTCAATTTTAATCTCCAGCTGACAAACAATAAATTATGTTCAGAAGCCACACCTGATGGTTTTGAGATCTCTGTCTTATCATTATATAATCAATCTAATACTTGATGGGTAACATATCACTTTAGGAAAGGGATGTGTTATTCCTTCTGTCTCTCTAATTGACGAAGGATGCTTGTGACCATAAACAAGCATTTTTGTTATTTTAGTAAGTAAGTGTTTGCTGTGGGCTGCATATTATGTGGGAAATTTTGTTTCCTTTATACATGTCATGAGAGCAAAGTGGACACAATGTATCTGCAAGGCAGGGACCATGGACACTTCAATTTCCTGCAATGGAGATATCTGCTCATCGGGAAAGTTATTGCATAAGGAGGCCCATAGACATATAAAATAGAAAGAAACTTCCACATGGGAAAAATATATTAAAAACAAAGATTCCAAGACTTACCAAGTGGGAAAGCTCCGGCAGACAGGCACAATGAACAAAACACACAAACACACACACAGAATTACTAGCTTTCGCAACCGATGGTTGCTTCTTCAGGAAGGAGAGGGAAAGACGAAAGGATGTGGGTTTTAAGGGAGAGGGTAAGGAGTCATTCCAATCCTGGGAGCGGAAAGACTTCCATTAGGGGGGAAAAAAAGGACAGGTGTACACACACACACACACACACACACACACACACACACACACATACATATCCATCCGCACATACACAGACACAGGCAGACATATTTAAAGGCAAGGCAATTTTATCTGTTGTCTACACCAACAATGATGTAAGGCACCTAGCTCAGAAGATAAAAGACAATGTATGATTAGATAATTATTTTGGATTAAAGTTATTGTTGTGTGAGCATGAAGTGTTACCCGAACTCGAGAAATATTTATGGATCATACACGGTGAGAATTCATTTTGGCAAGTGAATGAGAAATTGTTGTATTGGAAGTTGAATATTCCTGAAACCACAGAGGATGACCTAATTTGGTTTATACACAAAGGGTACTGCCATTCTGGCATAGGGAATTGTGTTAGGCATATGACAAAGTTTTACCACTTTAAGATTTTCGGTACTTCTGTTCTAAGGACATGTAAACTGTGTCAAAAAGTGAATGATGATAACTGCTAGATGACATATAGGTCATATCCAATAACACCAAAAGTTCTGCATGAGCTAACAGCTGCTGATCACTATGGGCCATTACCAAAAGGTAGAGCTGGAGCTACTTACATTTTAATTCTACTAGAGTGCTGGTCAAAATATGTTTAGTTGTATCTGATAAAATTAGCAAATTTATCTACCATAATAAATTGTTTAAGAGATTATTTTAATGATGTGGGGAAGCCCCAAAGGATACTCTTTGACAGAGGGTCACAATTTATGAGCAATAGCTTTAGGGAATTTTTAGCCTGGGAAGGATTTAAACATTGAAACCATTTCAAAATATCATCCTAAATCCAACCCATCTGTAGAAATAATGAAGGAAATTGGTAGGCTATGTAGATATTACTGTTTTACCAGAAACACCACCTGGGAACAAATGATCCTAGACCTTCAAATAATTGTAAAGAAGTTACACCATCCCACTACTGCACTTTTGCCAGTAGAGGTAATGATTAAAAAGTTCATTGAGAACCTTTGCTAAAGTTTTTTGTGTGGCCAAAATGAAAATGCTTAAGTAATGAGGAGATAAATGTACAGGTCAGAAAACAATTAAGATGCCGAACTAATCATAGAATGAGGAAGCAGAATCACAAACCTACTACAGTTGAGCTTACTGCAGGTGAACTAGTGCTAATAAAAGCCCATAATCAAAGCTCAAACCTGAAAAAAGAGACTAGCAAGATGAGAGTCCATATGAGATAACAGACATCCCACATCCAAAGGTTTAATTTCTGATAGCTCCCTCTACAGGTTGAGTGAAAAGACTCTATAACATAGATATTGTATTGTAAAAAGATACGTAATTTAACATTGATTTCCCAAATCTTTTTAGAGGAATGCAAAGTTCAGGAAATCAAAACAACCAAATGTATCCCCTATGGCGAGGCCAGAAAGATATACAAGTCAATGCAGCCTCCCACATTTGTTACATTCTGTGCCTCAATGGTTCAGAAGCCTACTCCAAAATTGGATGCCTCTGCACAGATGGAGGTGGCAAGTGTTGGCACTAACACCTGCAGATGTCAGTGCACTTGCAAGGCAGTAAGTGTTTCAGAGTCTGTAGCCTCTACTTGAACAGCGGACAAAGGTACAGCCGCCAACTTGGATCAGCCACTGGTGCCTCCACCAGCTGAGGCTGTTCAGAAGCCCAGTACAGCCATTACCACTCCCACATTGACTCCACCAAAACCCACGAAACCGCAAAAAGCTCCTATAAAGCAGCAACAGCAGGTCAAATCACGTGGTAAACAGTCTGACCATGTCAATGCCATTCTACATGATGCTTCATCTGACTCTTCCCCGGAGCTGATGGAGTATGACATATATGTGGGGCAATTATCTCGCCCCAGAACTGGCCCTGCACCTGCTGCAGTCTCCCCACCCTGTTGGAGAGACAAGGTGAAGGAGCTACCCCCGTCCTAGATGTCTCCCATACTTCAGTCGAACTTGCAGGGGTTCAGGACACATGTGGAGGAACTTCGTCTACTCTCTCACAGTAGACCACTGTATATGTGTCTCCAGGAGACCTATTTCCATCCCTTGTACTCCCCTGTGCTACGAGGCTATACACTCCACAAAAAGGACAATCTGTGTGGAGATAGAGCTAGAGGAGGCGTAGATATTTTCGTCAGGATGGACTACCACTCCTCGCCTGTCTCACTAATGACAACTTTACAAGCCATTGCTGTGTCCATGCACATGCATCATCCATTGACTGTATGTTCCCTTTATTTGCCCCCACATGATGCTGATGCACTTGATGAAGAGGCCCTCACCAACCTTATTACACTGCTACACCAGCCGTTCATCATCTGTGGTGATTTTAGTGCCCACAATGTGCTTTGTGGCTCTGAAATTACCTGTCCCAGGGGTAGGGCAATTGAGAGGCTTATCTTGTCATCCTTTGCATACTTACTAAATGTGGGACAGAGCACTCATTTCTGCACAGCGACTGGGTCATTCTCTGCCATTGATCTCTCGCTTTGCTCTCCAGCTCTTGCCCACAGTGCTCAATGGGAAGTGGTCAATGACTGGCACAGAAGTGATCACTCCCCAATCTGGATTCACCTGCCAGATGGCGTAGGCCCCAAAAGAAAACTGCTGCAATGGGTGCTCAGTAGAGCCAACTGGACATTTTATAGCCAGTTGGCCCACTTTGAACACTGTGTGACTGTTGAGGCATGGGTAGATCATATTACGACAATAGTCCACCACGCTGCTGCAGCATCCATTCCACAATCCACAGGCCACCAGAAGAGGCAACCTGTCCCTTGGTGGAGTGCCGAATGCCACTCTGCAATCAGGACCAGGCATGCAGCTCTGTGTAGGTTCCAGTGTCGGCCAACTGCTGAGAATCTTGCACCCTTTCAGGTGGCAAGGGCAAAATGTTGCCGAGTTATTTGAGAGAGCAAGAAGAGGTCATGGCAACAGTTCATGAACACCATTAATCATTCCACCAAAAGTTCCATTTTGTGGGAGACCATCAGGAGAAATGCTGGGGGAGGACAGAGGTGCCCCATGGCTGCTGTAATGAATAACGGCACTCTTCACACGGATCTGCAAGGTATTGCCCAGACTATGGCAGCATATTTTGCCATGGTTTCTGCAAGAGCCAGTCAGGATCTGGATTTCCAGCGCCATAGAGCGGTTGCTGAGAGGTGTAGTTTGGACTTCCAGTCAACCTCTAATGAAGTTTACAACAGCCCATCCTCCACGTGGGAGCTGGATTCTGCATTGTCTGCAAGTCATGACATGTCCCTTCCCTGGTCACGACAGGATCTATTACAGTATTCTACGGCACCTCACAATGCTCAACAAAGAAATCCTCTTTTAATGCCATTTGGGCATCAGGTCACTTTCCTGACTCATGGTGTGAGGCAGTTTTAATTCCTCTTTTAAAACCTGGGAAAGACCACACGAGCCCAAATAGTTACCATAGTGTTGCCCTCACTAGTTGCATGGGAAAGACCTTGGAGCAGATGGTAATCCACTGCCTAGTCTGGATGTTAGAGTTCCGGCAACTCCTTAGTCACTTTCAATGTGGGTTCAGGAGGTTTCGTTCCACCTTTGATAACCTTGCCCTGTTGGAGGCGACTATACAACAAGCTTTCCTATGTCATTATCTCCTTCTAGGTGTATTTTTTGACACTGAGAAGGCCTACAATACTACTTGGAGGCGTCTCATTCTGGAGCAGATTCACAAATGGGGTTTTTGTGGTTGTCTTCCTCTTTTTATTCAGTCTTTCCTCTCACCATGGTATTTTAAGCACCAAATTGGTGACGTCCTGTCTGATCGCTTTGAGCAGGAGAACGGTGTCACTCAAGGTAGCATTTTAAGTGTGACTGTCTTTGCCTTAGCTATTAATAGCATTACCTCCATAGTGAAAAGTCTTGTCCAGTGTTCCTTGTTAGTGGATGATTTCTCTGTGTTTCACTCTTCTTCAAACCTTGCAATGACAACTCGTCAGTTGCAGCTTACTCTTAATGTTTGGATGAATGGGCACAGAAGAGTTGTTTTAAGTTTTCACTGAAAGTCCGTGTGTGTTCTTTTTCACTGTTCTCGGTTGATTTTAACCTTTCCTGAGTTGAGGATGAGAGACACTTTCCTTGCTTTTAAAGACATGGTGATATTTCTGGGTCTCAATTTTGACTTGAAGCATATGTGGTTACCTCATCTTAAAGACAGGAAACAGTTGGCTCTTTAGGCTTTAAGTATTTTAAAATGTCTTAGCCACAGTACATGGGAAGCAGACAGGACTTCTCTGCTCCAGTTTTACAGGGTATCTGTGCGATCTTGGCTCAATTATGGGTGCACAGTGTATGGGTCTACAAGGCCCTCGTACTTAAAGATGTTGGATGTTGTGCACCATGAAGGGATTAGGTTGGCCACTGGGGCATTCAGAACTAGCCCCATACCAAGCATCTGTTCAGAGGCCAGTGAACCGCCAATTCATATGCGATGATGGCTACTTACGGTCCACCAGGCATATAAAACTTATGTCCACACCATACACACCTGCATACCATATCATTGCTCAGCTTCCTCTGGCACGGTTTTTTCATAACCGGCAATGAGCAATGAGGTCCTATGGGATTCGCACACAGGATTGCCTCTCTCAGATGGATCTGGCTGGTCTTAATATTTTCCGTTGCAGTTGGAGCAGATTTTCACCATGGCTCCTCCAGAGACCCAGACTTATTTTAGACATGACAAATTTTAAGAAAGATAGTATGCCAGATTTTTTGTTCTAATCTCTGTTTTTTAATATTTTAAATTTGCTTCACAGTTTTACTGTCGTTTACAGTGATGGATGCAGACAAGGGAACTTCCTTGGCTGTTCTGTAGTGTTCCCTGATCATGTTACCAGGATTCGCCTCCCTGATGAATATACCATTTATGCAGTGGAGTTCCACGCGATCCTGAAGGCACTGGAGCAGTTGAACCCTGTTCAGGCCAATCAGTTTCTCATCTGCTCCGATTCTCTTAGTGCCTTACAATCACTGCAGAATCTGTACCGACTGAGGAGGTGGTCCAGCTGATATATGACCAACTGTACTTGCTCCAATGGTGGGGTAAGCATGTGACATTCTGCTAGGTGCCAGGCCATGTCGGAATATGGGGCAAAAAATAGGCTGATTGGGCTGCCAAGGGGGCCTGCAGAGAGCAGTCCAGTGTCCTATTCCCTTGCAGTCTGTCATTTCTGCACTCCATAAGAAGTACATGGAGTTGTTGGGAGGAAGAATGACTGGTGGTGACGGCCAATAAACTGCGGTTGGTGAAGTAACAACTACGCCGTGGCGTTCCTCCCGCCGGTTGCTCAGGCGGGAACAAGTGACCCTCACCCGTCTTCAGATTGGGCACTGTCCTCTCACACATAGCTTTCTATTACGGCAGGAGGATCCCCCATTTTGTGATGCTTGTGGTGTGCACATCTCTGTCTGCCACATTTTAACAGACTGCATTTTATACCGTGATGCAAGGGCAGACACACAAATTGATGGGGATCTGCCCTGTATTTTAGCTAATGGTGAGACGTGTGTATCTAGGATTTTAAAGTTTTGTGATGTGTCTGGACTGTGGCCTAAACTTTAAGGCTGGAGATTTTAGTGTATTACAGAGTGGCTGGCTCCTCTCTTTTTCCCTTGTGGTCAGCCAGACACTTCCAACTGCTATAATGTTTTAGCTCTTTCTCCCACTTTCTTCCTGTGTTGTCCATGTTTTACTACTGATGGCACGCTTCATCATATGCTTCGGTGTGGGTAGGCACATATTTTTTCAACCTTGTTACCTGTGTTTTGCATTATGTTTTATCTTCCTAGTCTGAGTATTGAGCGGGCGCTGAGGACCTTGCCGTTGTGTGCCCATACAAACCTCTCCATCCATCCATCCAACTGGTGACAAAATAGTATTGTTTCTTTGACATATTCTATACATACATTATTTTAGACCTTCTATGATTTGATCATGAAACAATAAAAATAAAAATAATATGAATTACTTAACAATAATTAGCTAACTCCTCAACCACTGCAAACCAACTCTGTGAATAAGATTCATTAAGAAAGTATGTGATATTGAAGTTTAACTATTTACAATGCAAAATGAAATCCTGCCACTGCAGTACCCCAGATGCATATATAAAAAGACCTCTGGAGAAGGATTAGGGAGGGACAAATAAGCAATGTACCATAGGTAATGATGTGGTAACATCCAGGCTATATTCTAGCAAAGATGATGTGTCAATAGCTGAGCTTGCAGTATAACAATACTTGGAGGAGCATTCCTGAGCAGTCATAGTGGATGTGCAAGTTCAAGATGGAAGAATGAGTTTTAGAGGCCAAAAGGAGTAGGTTTCACAAAAAGCGATGTAGGTAGATGCTTCATATGGCATGGGTAATGACTCTCTACACTTGTGTAAGAGGAAGGTGGGGTGGACCAAAAGGATAACCCACACTGAAAGGGGAGTGAGGGAAGGAATAAGGGAATATTATCTTCGTAAAGAATTATAAGTCTGTAGGGAGTGTCTTCCTGTACTAAGTGAAGTATCTGACATTGTGTATAAGGATAGTACACCACTGTTGCATTTCTCTTCGCATACTCCAAGCTAGTGAAATGTATGAACTCACTGATATTCTGTAACCTTAAAAAATTAAATGAAAAGGGAAACAGAGGTCTGAGCTTTGTTATCAAACCGCAGCATAAAGACCATGAGTATACTGGTATCAGAAAAAGAAAGAGAAGTTTGCATGTGCACTTAAGCATGTAACTCCGCTGGCATGAGAATAAGGGTGATACAGAATCCAGTAATGCATATTCAACTGTATGTTGTGAAGCATATCCCAAGAATGATCTGACGACCAAACTACCTTAGTAATAAAAAATTACCATGTTTTATGTTATTGACTGTGGAGCATGAATGTTTCAGTTGGTAGACTATCTGTCATAGGGGGATTAACTGCTTGTACCTGTGAAGTTTTGTAGTTTTGACGAACATAAGAAGTACCTAGTTGGATTTATAAGTATTTTTATCAGTGGAAGTTAGCCTTGATTTAGGATATGTTATCTGTGTATTTTCTTACATAAATTGCTGAATGAATTGAACCCATGAATAGGAGAATGATTGGTAGCTATACTTCCCAGTTTC